>NC_092037.1:29174740-29247382 GCF_003086295.3 Arachis hypogaea
TAAACAGTGCATATGTCTTTTGAATTTGTGGTTCATGAATGTTGGCTCTTGAAAGAATGATGAAAAAGGAGACATGTTACTGAGGATCTGAACAAACATAAAAATGATTCTTGAAGCAAAAAAAAAAGCAGTGAATACAAAAAAAAAAGAGAAGGAGAAAAACGAAAAAAAGAGGGAGAAAAGAAACGAAAAAAAAAAGAAAAAAAAAGAGAAAAAGAGAAATAAAGTTGTGATTCAAGGCAAAAAGAGTGTGCTTAAGAACCCTGGACACCTCTAGTTGGGGACTCTAGCAAAGCTGAGTCACAATCTGAAAAGGTTCACCCAATTATGTGTCTGTGGCATGTATGTATCCGGTGGTAATACTGGAAGACAGAGTGCTTTGGGCCACAGCCAAGACTCAATAAGTAGCTATGTTCAAGAATCATCATACTTAACTAGGAGAATCAATGACACTATCTGGATTCTGAGTTCCTAAAGAAGCCAATCATTCTGAATTTCAAAGGATAGAGTGAGATGCCAAAACTGTTCAGAGGCAAAAAGCTAAAAGCCCCACTCATCTGATTAATACTGATCTTCATAGATGTTTTTGGAATTCATTGCATATTCTCTTCTTTTTATCTTATTTGATTTTCAGTTGCTTGAGGACAAGCAACAATTTAAGTTTGGTGTTGTGATGAGCGGATAATTTGTACGCTTTTTGGCATTGTTTTTAGTATGTTTTTAGTATGATCTAGTTAGTTTTTAGTATATTTTTATTAGTTTTTAGTTAAAATTCACTTTTCCGGACTTTACTATGAGTTTGTGTGTTTTTCTGTGATTTCAGGTATTTTCTGGCTGAAATTGAGGGACCTGAGCAAAAATCTGATTCAGAGACTGAAAAGGACTGCAGATGCTATTGGATTCTGACCTCCCTGCACTCAAAGTGGATTTTCTGGAGCTACAGAAGCCCAATTGGTGCGCTCTCAACGGCGTTGGAAAGTAGACATCCTGGGCTTTCCAGCAATATATGATAGTCCATACTTTGCCCAAGATTTGATGGCCCAAACCGGCGTTAAAAGTCACCTTCAGAATTTCCAGCGTTAAACGCCGGAACTGGCACCAAAATGGGAGTTAAACGCCCAAACTGGCACAAAAGCTGGCGTTTAACTCTAAGAAAAGTCTCTACACGAAAATGCTTCAATGCTCAGCCCAAGCACACACCAAGTGGGCTCGGAAGTGGATTTTTATGTCATTTACTCATCTCTGTAAACCTTAGGCTACTAGTTCTCTATAAGTAGGACCTTTTACTATTGTATTAGGGAGCTTTTGATCATGTTTTTATGATTGAACCCTCTTTGGGAGGCTGGCCATTCGGCCATGCCTAGACCTTGTTCTTATGTATTTTCAACGGTGGAGTTTCTACACACCATAGATTGAGGTGTGGAGCTCTGCTGTACCTCGAGTATTAATGCAATTACTAGTGTTCTTCTATTCAATTCCGCTTGTTCTTGTTCTAAGATATCACTTGTTCTTCAACTTGATGAATGTGATGATCCGTGACACTCATCATCATTCTCACCTATGAACGTGTGACTGACAACCACCTCCGTTCTACCTTAGATTGGGTGAATATCTCTTGGATTCCTAATACACGATGCATGGTTGATCGCTTGACAACCGAGCGCTCGCCTGACAACCGAGCCAGCCATTCCGTGAGATCAAAGTCTTCGTGGTATAGGCTAGAACTGATGGCGGCATTCAAGAGACTCCGGAAGGTCTAACCTTGTCTGTGGTATTCTGAGTAGGATTCAATGATCAAATGACTGTGACGTGCTTCAAACTCCTGAAGGCGGGGCGTTAGTGACAGACGCAAAAGAATCACTGGATTCTATTCCGGCCTGATTGAGAACCGACAGATGGATAGCCGTGCCGTGACAGGGTGCGTTGAACATTTCCACTGAGAGGATGGGAGGTAGCCACTGACAACGGTGAAACCCTTGCATAAGTTTGCCATGGAAAGGAGTAAGAAGGATTGGATGAAGATAGTAGGAAAGCAGAGAGACAAAAGGGACACAGCATCTTCATGCACTTATCTGAAATTCCCACCAATGAATTACATAAGTATCTCTATCTTTATCTTTATGTTTTATTCGTATATCACCATATCCATTTGAGTTTGCCTGACTTATATTTACAAGATGACCATAGCTTGCTTCATACCAACAATCTCCGTGGGATCGACCCTTACTCGCGTAAGGTTTATTACTTGGACGACCCAGTACACTTGCTGGTTAGTTGTGCGAAGTTGTGTTTATGCCATGGTATTGAACACCAAGTTTTTGGGGTTCATTACTGGGGATTATGAGAGTTGTGAAAAGTATTGTTCACAATTTCGCGCACCAGGTGGCAATACTTTTTGTTTTCTGAATGAATGCTTGAACAGTGCATATTTTTTATAGTAAAGTTTATGAATGTTAAAATTGTTGACTCTTGAAAGAATAATGAAAAAAGAGAAATGTTATTGATAATCTGAAAAATCATAAAATTGATTCTTGAAGCAAGAAAAAGCAGTGAAGAACACAAAGCTTACGAAAAAAAGGCGAAAAATAAAGAAAAAAGAAAGGAAAAAGAAAAATCAAGCAGAAAATGCTAGTAACCCTTTAAACTAAAAGGAAAGGGTAAAAGGATCCAAGGCTTTGAGCATTAATGGATAGGAGGGCCCAAAGGAATAAAATCCTGGTCTAAGTGGCTAAATCAAGCTGTCCCTAACCATGTGCTTGTGTCATGAAGGTCCAAGTGAAAAGCTTGAGACTAAGTGGTTAATGTCATGATCCAAAGCAAAAAGAGTGTGATTAAGAACTCTGGACACCTCTAGCTGAGGACTCTAGCAAAGCTAAGTCACAATCTGAAAAGGTTCACCCAGTTATGTGTCTGTGGCATTTATGTATCCGGTGGTAATACTAGAAAACAAGATGCTTTGGATCACGGCCAAGACTCATAAGTAGCTGTGTTCAAGAATCAGCATACTGAACTAGGAGAATCAATAACACTATCTGTATTCTGAGTTCCTATGGATGCCAATCATTCCAAACTTCAAAGAATAAAGTGAGATGCCAAAACTGTTTAAAAACAAAAAGCTACTAGTCCCGCTCATCTAATTGAAACCAAGCTTCATTCATCTTTTGGAATTTATTGTATATTCTTTTCTTTCTATCCTGATTTGTTTTTAGTTGCTTGGGGAGAAGCAACAATTTAAGTTTGGTGTTGTGATGAGCGGATAATTTATACGCTTTTTGGCATTATTTTTAGCTAGTTTTTAATATGTTTTAGTTACGTTTCAATATATTTTTATTAGTTTTTATGCAAAAATCACATTTCTGGACTTTAATATGAGTTTGTGTGTTTTTTTGTGATTTCAGGTATTTTCTGGCTGAAATTGAGGGACCTGAGAAAAAATCTGATTCAGAGGCTGAGAAAGGACTACAGATGCTGTTGGATTCTGACCCTCCTGCACTCGAAGTGGATATTCCGGAGTTACAGAAACCCAATTGGCACACTCTTAATTCCTTTGGAAAGTAGACATCTTGGGCTTTCCAGCAATGTATAATAGTCTATACCTTTTCCAAGATTTGATGGTCCAAACTGGCGTCCAAACGCCCACTAGAGACCCTTTTCTGCCGTAAAACGCCGAAACTAGCACCAAAACTGGAGTTAAACACCCAAACTGACATCCAAGCTGGCGTTTAACTCCAAGGATGGCCTATGCACGTGAAAGCTTCAAAGCTCAGCCCAAGCACACACCAAGTGGGCCCCAGAAGTGGATTTCTGCACTATCTGCACTTAGTTACTCATTTTCTGTAAACCTAGTTACTAGTTTAGTATAAATAGCACTTTCTACTATTGTATTAGAGGTCTTTTTTATCTGGGGAATATATTTTGATCATATTTTGATCTTTGGATCACTCTTGGGAGGCTGGCCATTCGGCCATGCCTAGACCTTCTTCTCTTATGTATTTTCTACGGTGAAGTTTCTACACCTCATAGATTAAGGTGAGGAGCTCTGCTGTTCCTCATGAATTAATGCAAGTACTATTGTTTTTCTTTCAATTCACCGCCTACTTCTTCTCCAAGATATACTCTTGTACTAAATTCAGTTAAGTCAGAATGAAGGGGGTGACTCGTGACAATCACCCACTATCTTCATTACTCGCTTAACCAAGATCCGCGTTCTTGACAACCACAAAATGGTCTACATGATGTTCAATGTAGTCATTGGACGACAGCCAGAGTATATTCTCTTGGGTCTCTGATCCACAGATTCGCATCGCCTCTCCTGACAACAGAGCATCCGAATTCGTGATTAGAACCTTTGTGGTATAGGCTAGAACCAATAGAAAGTATTCATGAGATCTGGAAAGTCTAAACCTTGTCTGTGGTATTCCGAGTAGGATCTGGGAAGGGATGACTGTGACGAGCTTCAAACTCACGACTGTCGGGCACAGTGGCAGTGTGCAAAAGGATCAAGGGATCCTATTCTGACACAAGTGAGAACCGATAGATGATTAGCCCTGCGGTAGCTATGCCTGGTATTTTTCATCCGAAACGGGAAATTTGACAGTTGATTAGCCGTACAGAAACCGTAGCTGGACCATTTTCACTGAGAGGATCATACAGCTTGCCATGGAAGGAAGGACACAGGATTGGATGAAGACAATAGGAAAGAAGAGGTTCAGAAGCAATAAAGCATCTCCAAACGCTTATCTGAAATTCCCACCAATGAATTACATAAGCATCTCTATGTTGTTTTCCGTTTTATATATCTTTTAATTATCAAATCCTCATAACCATTTGAATCCGCCTGACTGAGATTTACAAGATGACCATAGCTTGCTTCAAGCCGTCAATCTCCGTGGGATCAACCCTTACTCACGTAAGGTATTACTTAGACGACACAGTGCCCTTGTTGGTTAGTTGTGCAGAGTTCTGAAAAGTGTGATCACAATTTCATGCACCAGTGCTGGATGCCAGGAAGGGGGCAGGAAGCTGGCGTTGGATGCCAGTTTTGGGCCTTATAATCCAAAGCAAAGTATAGACTATTATACATTGTTGGAAATATCTGGAAGTTAGCTTTCCACTTGTAGCTCCAGAAAAGATCTTCCAAGCACAAATAGGTCAGATCCGGACAGTATCTGCAGTGCTTTCTCTGTCTCTGAATCAGACTTTGGTTCCAGCTCCTCAATTTCAGCCAGAAAATACCTGAAATTGTACAAAAACACAAAAAACTCATAGTAGAATCCAAAAATGTGAATTTAAGACTAAAACCTATAAAAACTTAATAAAAACTAAACAAAACATACTAAAAGCTATATGAAAATGATGCTAAAAGTGTATAAAATATCCGCTCATCACTCCCGTTTAGTGATTTCCAGTGTCAAGTGTTGAAGCAGTTGAATTGTGCACCGTCTCAACTGCATCCCAATGGTTGGGCCTTTCTTCGTGCTTTTGAAGTTCTAATGGAATTTTTGGAAGAAATTCCATCAGTAGAGATGTTTTTCTCTCTGTTTCGGGTGAAGGGTGTCTGGAAAGGTTTGGCATATTTAAGCTCTATAAATCATCCTTTAAGAACTTCAAAGAAATGTATATTAAGGTGAGTAATTCGGTGGGTGACTTTCCATTCTATGTTGACGAGCATTTGGGGAAAAAATTTCCTCTTTGGTGGTGTTTAGAACCTCAAAATATTCTAGGGCCTAAAACTACAACCCCAATGGATGAATGCATAATTGAGTATTTACTGAGGTTGTTGATCGGAAAGAGCTAATTTCTATATATGATCTATTGCAGTGAGACGAGAATAGGGCGGCCGTTATAGATTATTTGGGTAAGGATTTTAATTAGGTTAGTCTATTGTTGTTAAGATTTGTGACAAATGTTTGATTTTGTTTGCTTTGCATGTGGTAAACATCCTGGTGTATCTTCTGCGAGTTTGAGGGCTTGGGTGAAGAGTAAGGTTCTTGACAAAGAGGGATCTCGTCAAAAGCAGATAAAGTCGGTATTGGCGAAGTTGATCAACCAAGGCCGAGGAGGAAAAAGTAATTTCAAAAAGAAAGAAAACTGACATGGTGGATCTGTCAGAAGATTCTAATGATGGGCTAGAAGTTCCAATAGAGGAAGTACAAAAGTTTTATGATAATCAGAAAAAATTGCATGATGTTGTTGAACAGAGTGAGGGTTCCTCTCTATGGGGGAAGGATTATCCCCTTATGATTACTTCTGATGAAGTTTGTCAGACCCCTGCTGATGTTATCTTGACTAACAAGGTGGGGGATGTGGCGATTGACCAGTACATGCATGTAATGTGTACTATTTGATTGTTTTGTTTGATATATTTATAGGTGACCATGTTAATGATCATTGGTTTTGCTTGCATAAGGTTGTTGGTTTACGATTTGCCAGTTTAGGATGTAGCCGAGAAAAGAAACATCTGAAAGCTGCTAATGAAAAGTTTGATCCAAAGTTGAAGGAAGAGTTCGGTTTGCGAAATGCTAGGGTTGCCGAGGTTGAAGCGAAGCTGGCTAAGCTAGAAAAGGAATTAAAATTGACAAAAGAAAACTATGCGAAGGAAGTAGAGGACATTAAGAAAAACTCCAGTATGAGTGTTCGTGTTATTGAGGTGACGAGTCAGTTGAAGGAGATGGAGAAGAGCAGACTAGGGGAGATTCTGGATTCATTTATTGAAGGGTTTGAAAGAACTTCAATTCTGGAAAAGTTTCTTGCTCCTGAGGTGGACTTCTCTCAGATGGATCTAGGGAAGATAGTTCAGGACGAGGTCATGGTGGAGGATGATGGTGCTGCTGAGCAGGGAGATGAAAATGTTGAACAGTAGTTCATGTATTTATTTTTTATTAATTTAAGCTGTAGTAGTTGTTGAACTGATTTGCTCCTTTGTGGGATTTTGACTATTTTGGTTATGCCTTTCTAGGAGGCAATTAGGTAACTTGGTATTTTTTGAAAGCTAATGTGCATGCAATTTCAATGTCAGAAAGTAGCTTGCTAATTTGGTATGATTATAAGGATGCGTATTGATATCGCAGTATTTGGATTTTGATCAAATTGTTGAAATGGATTCATTGTTTATCCATCATTAATTGGGGAGGTAGATTACTATTTTTCTACTTTTACCAGAAATAGTAGAGTAAAGCTTATTAGCTATATCTAAGAGAGATATAGCAGTACAGATCGGTTTGTTTGATATGATCAGCAAGTTGGTATATGATCGGTTAAGTCCAAGTATTCGGATTTGGAATTTATTTGAGCGATCTGTAAGGTCTGGTTAATCTGATTTCGAATATTTGTTAGATCGGCCATTTCCATTTGATCGGATTTGGAATAAATTCTGATTAGTTGTTTGATCGGCAAGTTCAAATTGATCGTTTTGGAGTATAGTTCGGCGTAGTAATAGCCGATTTTGTGAGAAGAAAAATAAAGTTTGTATAATTGAATACAACTTGTTTAAGATTATATTAATGAACCTTTGATTACAAAGGTGCAGGTAGGCAAGCCTCATTAAAACCTCTCCAAGTAAAATCCTTTTTGGGAAAAACCTTGGTAGTAGGAAAAAGAGTACTTTTTCCTGTCCCTAACTTTTAACTGTAATATAGTTTTAGAGATTATATATTCCAAGTATTAGGCAAAGTGTTACCATCTAGGGTTTGTAGGCAGTAAGCCCTGTGACCTATGACTTCTATAACTCGGAAAGGGCCTTCCCAGTTAGCTGCTAGCTTTCCGTGGCTTGATGGTATTTTGGCTTGTTTGGTTTTGCGAAGCACCAGGTTATTGACTTGGAAGGACCTTGTGCGAAGTTTCTTATTGTATCGCCGAGCTATATATTGTTGCATAGCTCGGTGTGTGACTGCTGTTGAAGATCGTAATTCTTTGAGGAGGTCAAAATCGGATTGCCGGGCTGTATTTATTGTAGTATGGTTGGCCATTTGGGTACGGAGTGAAGCTTGAGAGATATCCATTGGTATCATTGTGTCAGAGCCATTGACTTTTAAGTCCTGCAAAAAGGAAGTAAATTTTTTATCGGAAAACTGGCGACCATTATCAGTGATAATGTGTCGAGGTATGTCGAATCTATAGATAATATGTTTTCATATGAAGGAAACCATTTGTTGCGAGGTAATTTTTTCTAGAGGTTGTGCCTCTATCCATTTTGAAAAGTAATCAATTGCTACTATTAAAAACTTTACCTGTCCTGCCGCCAATGGGAAGGGGCCGAGGAAGTCGAGCCCCCACTGGTTAAAGGGGCAACTGAGATCTGAACTGTGAAGGAGTTCGGCTGAAAGGTTTGTGATCAGACTATGTTTCTGGCAGTTGTCACAGCTTTTTACTTTTGTTACACAATCCTGTTGTAATGTCGGCCAATAGAAACCAGCATTGAGAATCTTAGAAGACAGAATTCGAGCTCCGAGATGTGTACCACAAATGCCTTCATGTGCTTTAGCTAGGGCAAGGTCGGCTTTTGATCTGCAAAGACATCTTAGTAAAGGATGAGAGAAACCTTATCTATATAGACAATTGTTATATATAGTAAAAAACGAAGCTTGTCGGCGAAATCGCCAAGTGTTTCTAACTTCGTCTGGCAAGGTTCCTGACCGAAGATAGCTTATATATGGTATCCTCCAATCTGTATCTTGTGAGACACTTAAAATTTCTGTTAATTTGATGCTTGGTTTAATTAGTGTATATTGGTAAAGGGAGGAATTGTTTGTTTGAGTGCTGGCGAGCTTAGAACGGATGTCTGCTCGGCTATTGGCCTCCCAAGGTATATGTTCTATGTCACATTTATGAAATTTTGAAAGTAAGGTATGAACAATGGCTAAGTATTTGGATAATAAAGGATCCTTTACCTGGTATAAATTGTTTACCTGGTGAACGATGAGCAGGGAATCACAATATACCTTGAGCTCGACAATGTTGAGATTGGTAGTGAGTCTGAGGCCAGCAATAAGAGTTTCATACTCACTCTGGTTGTTATTTGCCTTGAAGGAAAAATGTAGCGATTATTCAATGACATTACAATTTCCGTCGTCTAGTATTATTCCAGCTCTACAACTGTGTGGGTTAGAAGAACCATCCACATATAAAGACTATTCGGTTCAATCTTCGGTTGCGTCTGCGACTGTGAATTTGGCAATGAAATTGGCCGAGAATTGAGATTTGATGGATGATCGACCTTGGTATATAATATCAAACTCATAAATTTCCACCGACCATTTTACTAGTCGGCCAGCTAGCTCTGGTTTTTGAAGGATTTGTCGCAAGGGTTGATCTGTTCGGACATAGATGATATGACTTTGGAAATATGGCCAAAGTCTTCGTGCTGAGAAAACAAGAGCTAAAGCTAATTTCTCAATGCTCGGATAGTGAGGTTCTGCATTCTGTAGTGTTTTGCTAGTGAAATAGATCGGCAACTGCTGCTTTTGCCTTTCTGCATTGAGAACAAAGCTTACAGCCCAGTTAGTGACAGATAAATATAAAATTAGTAGTTCCCCTACAAGGGGTGTCTGTAAAATTGGTGGTTTTGAAAGAGTTTCTTTGATAGTGGTAAATACTTGTTCACATTCATCAGTCCAATTGAAAACTTTTTTTTCTTTTTTAAAGTTTGGAAAAAACAGAAAGATTTGGAAGCTAGGCAAGGTAAGAATCTAGAGAGTGCAGCAAGTCTTCCTGTTAACTGTTGGACTTCTTTGATAGTTTGTGGGCTTTTCATTTCCAAGACAGCTCGGCATTTTTCTAGATTCGCTTCAATTCCTCAGCTGATGAGCATGAAGCCAAGGAATTCGCCACTTTATACGCCAAAGGCACACTTTTCTGGATTTAGCCGCATATTATATTTTCGGATCTGTTGAAAGATCTCATTGAGGTCGTCAAGGTGATTGTTGCCGAGCTTTATTTTGGTGACCATATCGTCAACATACACCTCAATATTTCTTCCAATCCGTTTGGCGAACACTTTGTCCATAAGTCATTGATATGTTGCACCTGCATTCTTAAAACCAAATGGCATGTCTCTGTAATAGTAACTTCCATAGTTAGTAATAAAAGCTGTCTTACTTTGATCGGAAGGATGCATTTGGATCTGGTTGTAACCAGCGTATGCATCCATAAAGCTCAGTTTTTCATAACCGGAAGCATTGTCAACTAAAGAATCAATAGATGGTAAGGGATAAGAGTCTTTTGGGCATGCTTTGTTGAGATCAGTGAAATCAACACACATGCGCCATTTACCATTATGTTTTTTTACCATGACGACGTTAGCCAACCATGTGGTAAATATGATTTCCTGAATAAAGCCGGCACTGATGAGCTTTTTAGTCTCTTCCAAGGAGGCCTGTTTTCGATCATGGCCGAGGTTTCGCTTCTTTTGTGCTACGGGTCGGATAGATGAGTCAGACAGATGGTTCCAATGCCAGCTTATGGGATATGATAGATGGGTCGATGCCGGGCATGTCAGCTCAGGTCTAAGCAAATAAGTCAGTGTTTCGTTGGAGGAATGCCTGGAATAAAATCTTCTTCGCCGAGCTTAGTATGGATCCCACGTAAGTGAATTTTTCAGAGTTATCTGCGAAATAGATTTTATGTAGATCCTTGGTCGGCCTTGGTCTTTCGAGGGCTTCTGCCCTGGGATAAAGGTCGACCATGGCGGATAAGTTCTCTTTGCTGCCGATGTTGTGTGTGAGTATGTGTATACTTCGAGTTGGTTGTTTGAGACTATTGTTGTAACACTGTCGAGCTTCACAGATTTCACTGTGAACTATTACAATGGTGTTGTCCTGCAAAGGGAACTTAAAACAAAGATGAATTGTTGATACAATGGCACCGAACTTGTTTAAAACAGGTTGGCCATGTATTAAGTTGTAAGGGCTAAACTAGTCAATAACTAAATATTAAACATCAGATGTTTTAGACGAAGGAGTCTCACCCAGTGTGGTTTGTAACCACACTAATCCCAAAACTAGGACCCTTTCACCTGAAAAGCCGACTAGGTCTCCCGTGAAAGGTTGCAGCATGTTGTTACTTAGCTTCATTTTTGAGAATGTAGAGTAGAAATGAACATCGGTGCTACTCCCTGGGTCTAGGAGAACTTTTTTTTACAAGGAGATCTCCTAACTGAATGGAAATCACCACAGGGTCATCAAGATTGGTTGTCGGCGTATTGAAGTCCGAGGCTTGAAATGTCATCTAAGGAAATTGTGGAGTGTCGAAGGATGATGTTGATTGTCTTCTATGGATAGAATAGCTCGGTAAGAACGTTTCCTTGCCGAGCTTGTAGCACCCCTGCCTACAAAACCTCCAGAAATACAGTTAATGATACCTCTTGGCTGGTCGAGATGACCTATGTTTGGTCGTTCTTTGTCTCTGCTGTGTTGGGGTGCCGAGTTATGTTTGCCAGAAGGAGGGGCACGCCGTTGCATATGGATGCTGATGTATTTATCGAGATGACCTTGTCAAGTCACCCACTCTAGAAGGTCTTTGGTGATGACACATTCATCAGTGGTATGTCCATGCTTCTGATGGAAAGCGCGGTATTTTGATCTGTCTGCACTCTTTAAATCTGGATAGTTGCCGGCCTTTCGTGGTGGCTTGATCAATTTCGAATTCATAATTTCCTTGATAATGTCGTCTCGTTTTGTGTTGAACTGAGTATATGATTCATAACGGGAAGTCGGCTTGAAGTTTTTTTTCTATCACGTTGTTTATCGTCTTCTTTGTAATGTGGCATGTCTGATTTCTGAGCTTGTCAGAGTTCTTCAATGTCAATTTGACCTTTTGCTTTTTCATGGAACTCGGCCATAGTTTTAGGTTTGGCTACAGCGATGGTCTCCTAGAATTTTCCTGGCCGGAGTTCGCTTTTTATTGCATGCAATTCCACCTCAGGGTGGGGATCCGGTATACTGATGACTATCTTTGTAAAACGTGTCATGTAGTCTCTGAGATTTTCATGCTGGCCTTGTTTGATTGTATTTAGGTAATCAGAATCATGCAGATAGATGGCCGATCCATCAAAATGCTCCTCGAAGGGCTTTGATAGGTCTCAAAAACGAGAAATAGAACTTGCAGGCAGAGAACAAAACCAATCAAGTGCAGGACCGTCTAAATAAGATGGAAAACAATGATATAAAATTTTATTAGATGCACTGTTTACTATCATTATGAAGGTGAACTATTTGATGTATTTGTTTAGGTCACCTAACTAATCATAGGGGGCTAGGGTGGTTGGTAGAATGAACCTCCTGGGTAGTACGAAGATCATCACTTCGGCTGTGAATGGTGCAGGTGAGTTTTCTAGATTGTCATTTTCATTCTCTTGCCAAGCTTCTTCATCTTGCTCAGGGCTTTCTTCTTCACGCCGAGCAGTTTCGGAGACGTGCGGCGGTTCAGATTGATGCTCGCCTTCTTCTGTTCGCTCTTGTCGGTCGTTGTTATTTTCGATCCGAGTATTATTCAGATTAGCAATTTGATTTGCCATTCTCTAGTTTTCTTCCGCCATGCACTGGTTGGCCTGTTGTAACTCGATCACCATCCGAAGAAGTTCGGATGGCCTAGGTGGGAGTTGCTCAGCCATGGCTGGAGGCGAGGGTGTTGAGGCCGATGAGACAAGAAAGAAATTATATTCTCATACCCACGGTGGGCGCCAATTGTTTATGAATAGATACCTGGAGGGGAGCTCGGCTACTGGGAATCGGAGTCGAGTTGTTATCTTCGATGCCGATTTATGAACCTTGGGACAATCCGAGCTTTCCGCCTAGGGAGATGTCCAATCGTGCGGAGTATGAACAAAAAGGGAGGGGGAGTGTACCTACAAAGACACTCCGAAGCTTAAGTTAGTATTGAGAATTCAATGTGTCTTTAGGATAGAAGATCATACCTTTTATAGGAGAGAGTACAGAGGTCGGTTACATTCCTACTTTATTATCTGAATTAAAGAGCAGTAATAAGGGTGTAATTGGTGATGATGTTTGATCAAATGTTTTGACTGTAGGATGAAGTCCGTTGAGCTTGTGTAATGCAAAGCTATAATGTAAGTTTGCTGAGTTATGACTCATGATGCCGAGTTATTGCGTCGGATTTGTAACAGCCGGATCAGCAACTGATAAGTTTTAAATACAACCAAAATAAAATCGGTCATTAAAATCAGTCGCTATTTTTTTATTTAGCGACTGATTTAGCAACCAAAACAGAAATAATATCTTTGGAACTGTTGGTCACAAAAGCGGTCACTATTTTTTATTTTAGCGAGCAATTTTGCAACTGATGGTGAAATAGGGTGGACAACAGTTTGGTTGCTAATTCAGTCGCTAAATTAATGGTCGCTAAATTGGTTTCTAATTGTTAATTTAGCGACTGATTTTAGTTACTAACATAATTGGTCACTAATAGCCATCGAATTAGCGACTGACTAGTTTTATACAAGTAGAATATAATCGGTCGCTAAAATCGGTCGTTATTTTTTAATTTAGCAACCGAATTAGCAAACAAAACAAAAGAAGAAATGTCCTTCGGACTCTTGGTCACAAAATTGGTCACTATTTTTTAATTTAGCGACCGATTTTGCAACAGATTTATAGGTAAATAAAACAACCTGGCTGGTTAATAATTCAGTCGCTAAAGCTATGGTCACTAAATCGGTTGCTAACTTTTAAATTAGTGACCAATTTTATAAATTAATCAATTACAAAAGCGGTTGCTAAGTTAAAGAAAAAAAAGTTATTATCTAAATTACCCTCCTTAACCCTAAATCACCCGCACCATTCTCATCTTCTCCAATCAGTTACCGTCATCCTTCTTCTGCGCGCATTGTCATCTTTTTGCCGCCATCTTCTGCACGCGTCTCGCCGCCGACTCCTGAGGTCTCGTTGGCATCATCTTCTCTGGTCTCGGAGCCATCTCCTGAGGTCTTATCACCATTTTCTTCCTCCCACGAAAATTGCCGCCTCACCTCCCGCCTCTTCCTCCCGCTCCGGCCAGGTTCACACATTCATCCACTACTCTCTCTCTCTCTCTCTCTCTGACTTTTCGAATTCTTTTTCTAATTATTGCATTTTGTTGTTTGTATTGAAGCCAGCTCATGGGGGAAGAAGCTCAGGCTCTTTCAAAGAGATAAATAAAAATGCTCTTTCTCTCAAATCAGATCAGTTTTCAGGTTTTTTTTGTTTTTTGTTTTTTATTTTTTCGTTCTTTGATCTGATTTGCCTACTAGAAAATGTGTTTTCTTGTGTTTTCTTCGATTCGCTTCATATTGATCTTTTGTTTCTTCTTTTTTTCTTTCAAACTTTAGTGATTTTCTATTCTTCGTCCTTTTTTATTTATAATAATTATTATTATTATTCCTTGGGAAATTTGAAATGTGATCTATTTCTTTGGATTGTTTTGAAATATCTTTCTATTTTTGTATAAGAAGTTAAGCATTTTTTTCAATTTCTCTCTCTGGCATTGTTGTTAAGGGTGTTCATGGCTTGGTTAATCTAAAAACCAAACCAGTTTTTTGGTTAACCAAAAATATAGTATTGGTTAATTAACCAAATTGGTTTTACATGATGAAACCGGTTATTAAACGATTAGTGAAATTCAAAATCGGTTTTTAACCGGTTATTAAAATTAAAGCCGGTTTTTAAAAAATAACTGGTTTTTATTTAAAAAACCGATTTTTACACTAAAAAACTGGTTTTTATACTAAAAATTGGTTTTTATACCATTAAATTGGTTTTAACATGTAAAAGTAAATTTTTACACGAAAATTAATATTTTTACATACAAAAACCCAAAATTTTAAACCTTTTTTAATTGAAATTTATTAATCTATTTTTTTCTTTTTAAATAATACGAGTAACATTTGTAAATAATGAAATCCCTTCCATTTCTTTCGTTCCTTTTTCTTTCTTATCTCTTTTCAGCATTTTTTATAAATATTTTTTTCTAATAAATAATTTTCTTTCTAAATGATACGAGTAACTTTTTATTATCTCCTTCTTTCCATTTCTCTCCTTTTTTCTCCCTCCTCTTCTCTCTTCCTTCTCCCTCTCTTTCTCCCCTTCTCCTCTCTTTCTCTTCCTCTCTCTCTCCCCTCTCTCCCATTTTTCTCTCTCTCCCTCCTATCTTTCTCCTTTCCTCTTCCTTCTCTCTCTCTCTCTCCCATTTTTCTCTCCTTCTCTTTCTTTTCTCTCTCTTTCTCCCTCTTTTCTATCTATCTCTCTCTCCCCTTTCCCTTTTTCTCCCCCTCCTCTTTCTTTCTCTCTATCCTTTTCTCACTCTCTCTACATGCTCTCTCTCTCATCCTCTCCCTCTCTCTTTCTCTCTCTTTGTCCTCTTTCTCTTTTTTCTCTCTCTCTCTCTCCTGTCCTTCTTCTCTCTTCTTATCTCTCTCCTTTTTTCTTTCTCCTCCTCTATCTTCTCCTCCTCTCTCTCTTCTCTCTCCCTTTATAGAGAAGAGAAGAAAAGAGATAAAAAAAGGGATAGAGATTGAGAGAAGGTTGAGAGAGAGTAAGAAAAGAAAGAGGAGAATGAGAGAAAAGGAAGAGAGGAAGAGGAGGAGAGATAGAAAAAAGAAAAGAAAAGAGAGATGATTGATAGAGAGAGAAAGAGGGAGGAGTGAGAGAGAGAAAGAGAGAAAAGAAAAAAGAGAGAGAAAGAAAGAGAGGGGAGGGAAAGGAGAGAGAGAGGAAGGAGAGGGGAGAGAGAGAGAAGGGAAAAGAGAGGAGAATGGAGAGAGATATAGGAGAGAGAGAAGGAGAGGAGAGAGATAGAGGAGGAGGAGGAATAGGAGAGATAGAAAAGGGGAGAGATGATTAGAGAGAGGAATGGGAGGAAAGAGAAGAAGGAAGAGAAGGGAGGGGGAGAAAGAGGGCAAAGATAGAGAGAGAGATAGTTAGTGGGAAAGCATAGAGAAGGAGAGAGAGAGACAGAGAGAAGGAGTGAAAGAGAGAGATGGAGAGAAGGAGAGAGAGAAAGAGGGAAAGGGAGAGAGAGTAAGAGAAGGATAGAGAGACAAGGGACAGAGAAAGAAAGACGAGGTGGAAAAAGAAGGGAGAGAGAGAGAGAGAGAGAGAGAGAGAGAGAGAGGGGAGAGAGAGGAAGAAAGCGAGAGAGATAAGGGAGAGAGAAGAGGGAGAAAGAGGGAGAGAGAAGGTTAGAGGAGAGGGAGAGAGAAAGGGAGAGGGGAGAGAAATAGGGGAAAAGAAGAGAGAGAAGGGAAAATAGAGAGAGAGAGAGATGAGGGGGAGAGAGAAATGGAGAGGACAAAAAGGAGGAGGAGAAAGAGGAAAATGAGAGAGATGTGGGGAGAGAAGGGAAAAAGAGAGATAGGAGGAGAGAGAGAGAGAAGGGAGAGAAATACGAGAGAGAGAGAGAGAAGAGAAAGAAAGGAGGGAGAGAGAGAGAGAGAGAGAGAGAGAGAGAGAAAGAGAAAGAGTATGTAATTTGGTTTTGAAATTAGGTTTTGATTTTAATTTGGTTTTGGTTTTCGTTAACCGGTTAAAAATTGATTTTTTTAATTTGGTTTTGGTTAACCAATTTTAAAAAATATGGATATGATTTTTAAAATTGTTTTATTAAACTGGTTAACCAAAATGTGGTTATGGTTTTTTAACTGGTTAACCACATTTTGGTTTTTTTATGAATACCCCTAATTGTTGTTTTATGCCAGTGTGTTTATACTTTGTTATTATTTTCAAGTTCTTTTTTAATTGTACTGATTGTTTTTTTTTTTTACCAAGTCTTTAGTTGTTGTTATATTGTTGAGTTTTTTTATGTCCGCTAAATGTATGTGGAAATGCTTGATTTGACAATTAAAATGTATCTCTTTTTTTCCTGTCTTGTTTAAACTGGTAACGTGGTATTATTTTTCATTCAGTTGTTTTAGTAAGTGTGATTATTTATTAGATTTTTCTCTATGATATGATGGCATGCCTGTTAATTGATTCTGGAAATGCCTCAAATGATAAATGGAATTTGTGTGTTTGCATTTTGTGGTTGATCTCTGTCTCTCCTCTGCCATCGTCATGCCTCTATCTTCTATGTTAGCAGGTTATGCCTTTTATTCCTTTCTTGTTTATTTCTTTATATTGAGGGTTTTACATATTTTTATGGCTTGCAGCGATTTATGACCGAGTTCTATTACGAATTCGTAGAGAAGAAATTCGTGTTCTTGTGAGTTGTGAAAATTGGTTGCTATTATGGAGATGGTTAAGATTTCATTGTACTTGTGAATATTCTTTTGCAGTGGCAAGGTTCATTCGAGTTGGCAAACCAGATTTATATGTTGGAACCAGAAGAGGTGTTTTCTGATGTTAGCTTCAGGTTGGTAATTATTTTATTCTTTTCTCTCGAATTCTATTTTACCTGCTGGATCAAAAAATTTTAAATGATAACTTGATATGTAGAAGAAAAAAGTAATGTGTATTAGGACAAAAATGGTTGTTCTTCCTTTGCTAATGCTTGATGTTTATGGATCCTGCTAGCAATATCAAGCTTATTATCTCAGGTTTTTTGAAAATCATGTGAGTTCTTGAATTTCAAGTCTATTCCATATATTCAACTAGAATAACACTTTAAAAGTGAGCTAAAGTGGAAGCCAACGTCGTAGAGCAGGTTCTTATTCCATTTATTAAATTTCTCATATAAATCCTCTTTGTATTCATCATCCAGCCTATGGTCTTTCCAAAGTTGCAAATGAAACTTTTGTCAACACTACAAGAAAATAAGCTTTCTGCCGCGCTTTTAAAGCGTGCCGAAAAGTGCTAAAAAGAGTGTCGATAGCTTTTTGCCACGCTTTTTGAGCTATCGGCACGCTTTTAAAAGGGTCACATTCGCCAGCGTGCCGGTTGCTCTATCGCCACGCTTTTGTGGATCTATTGACACGCTTTCTTTTTAGCCACGCTTTCAACTCTTGCCACGCTTAAAAACGTGGCCATAGGTGTTAACCTATCGGTACGCTTTAAAAACGTACCAAAAAGTTCACATATCACCACGCTTTTGAAACGTGCCAAGAAAGCTAGTTTTCAGTACACTTCAAAAGCGTGCCGATAGAGAAATATATGGCTACACTTTTTAAGCGTGCCAATAGCATGATATATGGCTACGCTTAGTAAGCGTGGCTATTAATGACTACAAGAAGATATGGCTACGCTTATAAAGCGTGCCAGTAACTACATAAACCCTTCCCTAAGCCACTCCATATCACTTTCAACATTGGAAAAACCAGCATAATCAAACATTAAATAACCAATCATTATGCAAAAACTAAATCATGTTATTAAAATAAAATTTATATAAAAATACAAAAATAAACTGGCACAAGAAAATTGAAAACTCTTTTTAGAGACAGTCAATATCACAATCTGCAAATAGCTCTCTTTGTTCCCAAAAAACTCAGGAAAATTCAAGTAATCTACATAAAAAAAATCCAAAAACAAATAAAGATACATTATTTTAGAGACTGTTGTTGAAGATCATCTTTTGTTCTTGTTTTGATACTTCCACAGCTGCGGTTGCTGCTGCTGTTATTGCAGCCGCTGCTTTGTACATGATGAGTTTCTGAATGACTGCTTTGTACATGACGAGTTTCTGAATGGAAAAGTTGTTTGAATTAGTCCAAGAAGAAAACAAGTAGGACCCTTTGCTAGCTAAGACACCAGGGTTTATGCACAAAAAGGAGAAAATTATATACTTGCCTCATTAGGTTCTGTAAAGAGTACGATGCATTAATGTCTTCCGGAAATTTTGAGACAAGAATTCCAAGACCTTGTCCTCTGTCTCTCAATTTCTGTTTTCTCATTTAAGTTTGTTCAAATTGTCCTCAAACATCACATTGTGGTTAACCAATATAATTAAGTAATTAACTATCTAGTATTATAGCATGGAGTAAAAAATCAAGAGAGGTGGTCGGATACCTTGAATGCATCTTCATCGGTTCTATCATCTCCAATATAAACAGAAATTTTAGCTTTAAACAAGTCTAAATAGTTTAACAATAATAGCAATAGCAGTCAGCAGCCACTAATAACTCAAACCCACAATTTGAGTGCATAACATCAAATAAATAAATGAATAAATAAATAAAGCGCTTAATATACTAGAATAATTTATCCTGTTCCTATTTTGACAAATATTACATAATATACTAGAATAAAGTATGTAAGCCAAAAAATATTTTCCTTCCCTTTTTACAATAAAGGATAAACTCTAATCTTTGGTCTCTTATTTGGATTTATGAAAATGACTCCAAAAGAGTTAAAGTGGATTTTTAGAGAGAAAAAGAAATTAAACCTAATCATGATAGGGTAGCATTTAAAAATATACTAATTTTTATCGTCATTCCATTTCATTTCATAGACTATACAATAATAATCAATTTGTACAAAGCCTGATATAGCAAGAGACAGAAATCTCATTCTAATTAATTAAGGTATAACTTCTGTTTATGGCCCAGCTAGTAGCATCAAAGATGAAAAATTGCTTCTCTATTGTCTCAAATGGATCTCATTACTCACATTCAGTTAGGACCCCAACAAGATAAGTACATGACTGTTCTTAATAATGAATTGAATACAAAATATTCTGTAAAATTTGATTAACTTGGTTAAAAATTTTAGAAGGTCTATATGATCGAAATCCAATATATGGTTTTCTTTGCTTTTAAAAAAAAAAGAAAAGGAAGAAAAGAGAAAGAAGAAAGCCACTAATCAAACTCTTATCAGATGCAGTGCTTTGTTTTTATAAGAAAAATTACTAAAAATCAAATAAGTAGAATATCATAAAACTCATGTAAATCTATGAATAACTACACAACAACCGAATGGAGCATATATAACCTGAAGTGCAACCCAATTCTTGATGGCTCCAAAATAGTTTCCAAGGTGAATTGACCCAATTGGCTACACTCCGAAGACTACCCATTTCCTGTGAGAGAGAAACAAGAAAACCACATTTTGACGTTGATGACATGTCACCATGTCATGTTTTTCTATGCTTTTTCATACAAGAAATAGATGATTTGTGCTTAAATATTGAATGCTTTTGTGCTTAAATGGTATATTTTCTTGATCTTTTAATTTTATAAATCTTGTAGGAAATAAGAAGAAAAAGAAGCAAAGAAGCACAAAATAAGCTAAAAAGAGAAAAAAAGAGCTTTGGGAAACACTTTGAAGTTGGAGCACACTTTGGAGGCTTAGGCCACGCTTTTAAAAGCGTGGCCCATGACCAAATTAAAGAAAAAAAGGCAATCAGCATACAATGCTGCGCTCACTTAGTGAGCTGAGCATTACCCTGATGCAATTTCAACTTGGAAGTAAAATTTTCGCTAAGTTAAAATCTGGGCGCTTACAGCATGACCATGCCTCCTTCCAAGGGCTATAACTTGAGCTACAAATGTCCGGTTAATGTGCTTCTAGTTGCGTTAAAAAGCTGACATTCAGAGCTTTCCAACGATATATGGCAATCTATATTTGGCATGAAATAGAGGCACGAATGAAATGAATCTTTAAGGACCAAAAATAAGCAAAAATAAACCAAACTGCAACCACCAAGGTTCGAAGAGGGAGACCAAGGGAAGCCAAGGAAATAGCGCTCACTTGGCACAATGCTCACTTGGAGAGCGTTGTCGTGCTTCTCTTCATGAAAAATCAAGGAAAATTGTTCTCCAAATGCTTTCACAAGGGTTTGAACTTGGGACCTCCCCTTGGAAGCCAATGCTCAGCTCACAAGGTGAGCAGAGCGCTACTCCTTGGTGCATGAGGCACAATTTGACACGGCCCAGGGAAGCATGTCACGCACAATTTGGCATGGTTAAGGGGCTTGGTGCGCACAAGGCAACACAAGCAAGCTCAATGCTCCGCTCACCACTTGAGCTGAGCATCCTCCTGGGAAAAATTTTCACATGGGCCAAAATTCAATTAAAATTCCTTTTGAATTCAACTCTTCACCAATTGAACCAAGGCCGTCTAGACCCACTCTTCCTCAAATCCAAAGCAGGCTAAGCCCATTATCATCACTCAAAGGCACAAGGATCAATTAGATTAGGATTTTCATTTTAATTTGTTTGAATTTCATTTTCACTTTGTAAAGCCTATATAAGGCATCATTTTCATCTTTGTAAAGAGAGCCCCAATAGAGAATATTGGCGTGGGGGGGCAGCTCCATTAGAAAGAATAGGGAGTTGGCTCTAATAGAGAGCATTGGTTGGGGGCTCTATTAGAGAATATTGGAGGGTAGCTCCATTAGAAAGCTCTCTCTCTCTCTCTCTTTTAGTTTTCATTCTCTATTTTGAATCTTGGGTGGAGAATTGAAGGAATTCTGTTTCTTTCTCCCTTTGAGATTTCTCTTTGTTTTGCTTGTCTGCATAATTTCAGTGAATTGTGATTTGACTTAAGGCTCTCTTTACTTCTTCTGCAATTTCTCTTTTAATTATCTGTAACTTTTCTCTTGTTGGATCAAGGAAGGACTTCAGATCTAGACTTGTTTTCTAGTCTCCTCCACCCTTGAGATCTTTAACATTCTTTTAAATTTCTGCAATTTAGCATCAGTCATTGTCTGCTTTCAATTTACTTTCGTGTGATTTTAATTTCCTGCAAGTTTCCCTTTCTGAAATTTACATTTGAGTTGCTGTGAGCTTGATTTAAATTTCCCTGCACTTTAAGCTTCCTGTTGCTTGTTCTCAAGATCTCCTTGATTGCTTGCTTCATTGCTCTCTTTAATTTCCAGCACCCAACCCCCTTACATTTGATGCAATTTACATTTCTTGTCATTTAAGTTTCTGCAATTTACATTTCTTGCCCTTTAAGATGCTTGCCAATTTACATTCTGCAACTTTAAATTCATTGCCATTTACTTTCTGTTGGCTACAATTTCACACAATTCACTAAATGTTGGCTTGACTTAACTAATCACCCACTAAAGTTGCTTGATCTATCAATCCCTGTGGGATCGACCTCACTCTAAGTGAGTTTTACTACTTGATGCGACCCGGTACACTTGCCGGTGAGTTCTAGGTGTTTTGGAAATTCGTTTTTCCACAAAAATACCATGAAGTTTTTGGCGCCGTTGCCGGGGATTGATTTAGATCAACAATGATTAAGTGGGTGAGAAGTGTAGATCAAGCATTTTTTTGTTTTTGTTCTCTGTTTTAAATTGATAGCAAGGTGTTTGAGCTATTGCCTCCCTAAGAAATTCTTTCTCTGTGACATGAATTTCAAATCTCATTGATGTTTACAAAATACAAATGGAGTTCAACTCATCTTATGGTCAAACAAAATTTTATGGGATATCACCCACCATCACCAATCTCTAATGGTGGATGGGAATATCACCAAGAAACTTCAAATCCTGGGCACTCCAATTCATGGAGCTATGCTTCAGAACCACAAGATGAGAAAGAAAATCATATGGGGTATTTCCCTCCACCACAAAATGATTCAAGTCATTATTCTAATGGTGGCTGGGAGTATCACCAAGGAATGAAAGAGCATCCACCCTCACGTCCCAGTTTCTCATTTGAAAATTCTTCATCACCTAAATGTGCCTCAACACAAACCTCCACGAGCCAAAGACTCTCAAAACTTGAGTCCATGTTCAACAGGATGGTGGAGGAAGATCAACAATCCCGGAGGGAACTAGAAATCCTTTCTCAGGAGACGGATGAGCAATTGGAGGACACAGATAAACACTTAAAACTACGAAGCAAGGAAAATGAAGACCAATTAATGGATGTGAAGGATAAAGTGGAAGAGCAAGATGAGGAGGCCACTGTATCAAGTGGACTTTCAATGAAGAATGAGGTGGTTGAAAATGAAACTGCACTTGAGGTGACAAAGGAACATGAACATTCACAACCCTCACAAACTTCCCTTGAATCTGTGATCGAAAAATATGAAGAGGAGATGAAGAAATCTTGGGAAGAACAACAAACCTCCTCCATAAAAGAACTATTAGGTCAAATGTTGAGTGCAAAGAAAGGAGTGGAGGAACAAAAAAGTGAGGAAGTCATTCAAGAGAATTCACGCCCAAGTGAAGTGGAGAAGTGCACAGAGGAAGAGCTCACGAAATCACCATTGCAAGAAGCTCTTAATGAAGAAATCACTCCAACAATCACACAACCACCAAGTCTTGAATCTAAAGAAGTGAAAGCAACTAGCAAGAACACCAATTCTGTCCCTGATCCAGCAAGCAAGATCAATCAAGCCATTTGCAAAAGGAAGCTTGCTGAGAGGAAACCAAGAAAGGGGACAATAGCTGAAACCTCTTCTCCCTTGAGGTCATTCCTCTTAACAAACTGGAAGAAGAGGAAGAAAGTGAACAACATGTCAACCGTAGGTATAATTTCTCTTCTCTGCTTTATTTTCGTTCTTTGTTTTGTTTAAATTCAATAAATTGGCATATGGTTACATTCTAAGTTTGGTGTTGCCTTGCAACAAATTGTTTTCAATCTTTTTGGATGATTGCATCAAATCAAAAATGAAAGTGACACACCAAGATTCTAAGTTTGGTGTGCCACTTATTTTTCTATGCAATTTATTCAAGCAACACTACTTGTTTGCATAATCATAATGCCTCTGCAATTTTATTTTTTTCTCTTTTGGTTTAACATTTTAGTTTCCTCTTTATGTTATTCATTTACGTGTTCTTAATGCTTTCTTTTATTAACTGTGTTTGTTAATACATCACCAAGAAAGCTTTATTCATGACAAGATTCTTGGCTTGGTGATTGTATTTAACATACAACAGTTTCATTTCGTTTTATTTCAAATAAAATGGACATAGGATTGCATTCTAAGTTTGGTGTTGCTATGCAACAAAAAGTTTCTTCCAATCCTTACCGATACTTGCATTAATTCCAAGTGAAAGTGTCACACTAAGTTTGGTGTGCCACTTATCTTTTATGCCATGTATTGTGCTCACCTTCTTATGTTTGTAATCAAAATGTCTCTGTCTCTTGTGCCTTGATTGTTATCTTTAATTTTGCTTGCTTAAAACACATGTGCTACTAACATTTTATTGTGTAAGACATTCATGATCCATCTTAGCCCCATAGCCATTGTTCTAATTGTTGCTTGAGGATGAGCAAGCATTCTGAGTTTGGCAAGGGGAAGAGGAAGAATAGAGGAAAAAGGACAACAATAATGAAGATGAACTACAAGGTTGTAGAGTTCCTTTTCTTCTCATTTGTTTACAACACTTAAATTGCATGATTGTCTTCATCTTTTCTGTTTACATGTGTGTATGAATAAAGCATAGCTTTAATCTTGGTTTGTAACATGTTGCTGTGGCATTATGACTACCAACTTGAGTTTTGTAAAGCTTAGAGCAGTAAAGTATCATGATCATAAACAAACAAGGCATTAAAGAAGATTTTAGCATGTGCATAAAAGTTTTGGAAAGCTAGTATGATTAATTGTTGCTCAATTGCATTGGATTTTATTTAATTGAAGTTTTCATCTAGTATATTTTGTGAAATCTTTTGAAATCATGAAAACCTTGAAAAAGCAAATACAATTAAAGCAAGAAAAGAAAAAGGGAAAGAATGAGAAAGCTAAAGGCTCTGAGTACCAATGGCAATTTATTTGCTAAGTACTTGTGGTGTTTATGTATCAAGCCAAATGCTTGAAAACAAAACACTTAGAAGTCAAGGCTAGGCTCAAGTGCAAAAGCACTCCCTCAAAGCTCAAGGCTCTGAGTATCAATGATTAGAGAGTCAAGAAAAGAAAAGAAAAATGTGCTTAATGAAGTCCTCTAATCAAATGCTTGTGGTGCTTATGTATCAAGTGGTAATACTTGAAAACAAAGCATTTAGAAGTTGTAGTTTTGCTATCAACTCATGGGGCAAAGCACTCGAAAGGAGAAGCTAATAAGAAAATCAAAAGCTTGTTTCAAGGAAGAAATATAAGAGAAAGATTTCATAAATTGAGCTAGATAGAAGCATCAATCATTTACATCTCTTTTGTGATTGTAGCATGCTTAGAAAACTAGCTAACCATGAACATTGAGTTGCTATTCTTCTTACCTTGGGTTGTCAATATTTATTGCATGATTCTTTTCTTGCTTGAGGACAAGCAAGGTTTAAGTTTGGTGTTGTGATGACATGTCACCATGTCATGTTTTTCTATGCTTTTTCATACAAGAAATAGATGATTTGTGATTAAATATTGAATGCTTTTGTGCTTAAATGGTATATTTTCTTGATCTTTTAATTTTATAAATCTTGTAGGAAATAAGAAGAAAAAGAAGCAAAGAAGCACAAAATAAGCTAAAAAGGAGAAAAAAGAGCTTTGGGAAACACTTTGAAGTTGGAGCACATGACCAAATTAAAGAAAAAAAGGCAATCAGCATACAATGCTGCGCTCACTTAGTGAGCTGAGCATTACCCTGATGCAATTTCAACTTGGGAGTAAGATTTTCGCTAAGTTAAAATCTGGGCGCTCACAGCATGACCATGCCTCCTTCCAAGGGTTATAACTTGAGCTACAGATGTCCGATTGATGTGCTTCTAGTTGCGTTGGAAAGTTGACATTCAGAGCTTTCCAACGATATATGGCAATCTATATTTGGCATGACATAGAGGCACGAATGAAATGAATCTTTAAAGACCAAAAATAAGCAAAAATAAACCAAAGTGCAACCACCAAGGTTCAAAGAGGGAGACCAAGGGAAGCCAAGGAAATAGCGCTCACTTAGCACAATGCTCACTTCGAGAGCATTGTCGTGCTTCTCTTCATGAAAAATCAAGAAAAATTGTTCTCCAAATGCTTTCACAAGGGTTTGAACTTGGGACCTCCCCTTGGAAGCCAATGCTCAGCTCACAAGGTGAGCAGAGCGCTACTCCTTGGTGCATGAGGCACAATTTGACACGGCCCAGGGAAGCATGTCACGCACAATTTGGCATGGTCAAGAAGCTTGGTGCGCACAAGGCAACACAAGCAAGCTCAATGCTCCGCTCACCACTTGAGCTGAGCATCCTCCTGGGAGAAATTTTCACATGGGCAAAAATTCAATTAAAATTCCTTTTGAATTCAACTCTTCACCAATTGAACCAAGGCCGTCTAGACCCACTCTTCCTCAAATCCAAAGCAGGCTAAGCCCATTATCATCACTCAAAGGCACAAGGATCAATTAGATTAGGATTTTCATTTTAATTTGTTTGAATTTCATTTTCACTTTGTAAAGCCTATATAAGGCATCATTTTCATCTTTGTAAAGAGAGCCCCAATAGAGAATATTGGCGTGGGGGGGCAGCTCCATTAGAAAGAATAGGGAGTTGGCTCTAATAGAGAGCATTGGTAGGGGGCTCTGTTAGAGAATATTGGAGGGTAGCTCCATTAGAAAGCTCTCTCTCTCTCTCTCTTTTAGTTTTCATTCTCTATTTTGAATCTTGGGTGGAGAATTGAAGGAATTCTGTTTCTTTCTCCCTTTGAGATTTCTCTTTGTTTTGCTTGTCTGCATAATTTCAGTGAATTGTGATTTGACTTAAGGCTCTCTTTACTTCTTCTGCAATTTCTCTTTTAATTATCTGTAACTTTTCTCTTGTTGGATCAAGGAAGGACTTCAGATCTAGACTTGTTTTCTAGTCTCCTCCACCCTTGAGATCTTTAACATTCTTTTAAATTTCTGCAATTTAGCATCAGTCATTGTCTGCTTTCAATTTACTTTCGTGTGATTTTAATTTCCTGCAAGTTTCCCTTTCTGAAATTTACATTTGAGTTGCTGTGAGCTTGATTTAAATTTCCCTGCACTTTAAGCTTCCTGTTGCTTGTTCTCAAGATCTCCTTGATTGCTTGCTTCATTGCTCTCTTTAATTTCCAGCACCCAACCCCCTTACATTTGATGCAATTTACATTTCTTGTCATTTAAGTTTCTGCAATTTACATTTCTTGCCCTTTAAGATGCTTGCCAATTTACATTCTGCAACTTTAAATTCATTGCCATTTACTTTCTGTTGGCTACAATTTCACACAATTCACTAAATGTTGGCTTGACTAAACTAATCACCCACTAAAGTTGCTTGATCTATCAATCCCTGTGGGATCGACCTCACTCTAAGTGATTTTTACTACTTGATGCGACCCGGTACACTTGCCGGTGAGTTCTAGGTGTTTTGGAAATTCGTTTTTCCACAAAAATACCATTAGACATAACCTAGTTAACAAGGCAAAAAGAGAAAAA
This sequence comes from Arachis hypogaea, assembly GCF_003086295.3. Taxonomy (NCBI): domain Eukaryota; kingdom Viridiplantae; phylum Streptophyta; class Magnoliopsida; order Fabales; family Fabaceae; genus Arachis; species Arachis hypogaea. Next base: position 29,201,930 of record NC_092037.1, read on the forward strand.
ATAGATATTTGAACTCAATTGAGCATTAAAATAATAAAACTAAAAAGAGAAGAAAAAAGAAGGATTTTTACTTGAGAGGGGTTGGAGGAGTGATCGTGTCTGAAGAAGTAAAAGGTGCGGCAGTGGCAGAGGAAGCACAAGAGCGGATAGAAGGGAGTGATAAGTGAGAATGAAGGAGGGTTGAAGCAACACACGACCTGTTTGTTGAAATGAAAATGAGAATAAACTGAGAGACAGAAATATATAAGTTTAAAAAAAGAAAGAAAAGAGAGTATGTGTTTGTTTGTACAATGAAAGAGCAAACAAGCAGTTGGACAACTTACTTACAAGTACTAAGAAGTTGTGTGATGCCAGGGCATCTTGGCTAGTTTTACTAGCCATTTTTTGTATGCTTTAGGTTGGTTTCATGCATTTTCTTAGGAAATAAGCAAGTATTTAGTTGAAAATACAATCATACCATGATTCAAGCAAACATTGTGAATTTTGAATGATTTCATGAGAATTATGCATGAATTGAATGATAAATTGGATGATGCATGATCCCATGATTAAGAGCAAGACTTTGATGCACTTTGTTTGTTTGATTTCAAGTAACAAGAAGTAGAGAAGAGCCACATTAGTGGCTACGTTAGTACCACTAACGTGGACATTAACGTGGAAGAAAAGAGAAGCCTCAATGTTAGTGAGAAAGTTAATGGCATTAACTTTGACAAGAAAGTTAGCGAATGACAAGAAGACCCACGTTAGCTTCCATGTTAGTTACATTAACATGGGAACTAATGTGGAAGGAAAGGGAAAGGCCAACATTAGTGGAAAAAGTGAGTGCCACTAACGTTTGTGAAGCAAGAAGACCGACGTTAGCTTCCATGTTAGTTACATTAACGTGGGAACTAACGTGGAAGGAAAGGGAGACGCCAAAGTTAGTGGGAAAGGTGAACGCCACTAACACTAGCGAAGCAAAAGAAGACCCACGTTAATGGTAACTAACGTGGACATTAACGTGGGCAAAAGTCTCACCTGGCAGCCTGACCATGCCTTCTTCAAACAAGAATAACGTGAGCTACAAAACTCCAAATGAGGTGATTTGAAAGGAATTGGAAAGTAGGATTCCAGAGCTTTCCAACAATATATAATAGTATGGGGTGGACATTAAGTTTGAGCTCCAGAACCTGGCAACATTAAGCCCCTGATCGCTAGCGTTATCGTGACTCACGTTTTCTAGTAACGCTAGCGATTGTGCCAGCGAACTTGTCCACTTCAAAGGAACATAACTTGAGTTATAGAGGTCCAATTGAGGTGACTCCAGTAGTGTTAGAAAGCTGACATTCAGAGCTTTCCAAAGATATATAATAGTTTATAGTGGGCATAAAATTGGAGCACAAACAAGAGGCATCTTTTAAGCACCAAAAACACCAACTAGGTAGCAAGTGCAACGTTAGCCACAATAACTTTAGCACTAACGCCAGACTTGAAGCGTTAGTGTGGCTAACGGAAGCAATAAAGCCAAGTAACCCTGGACTTCAATTTGATTCACTTCTCTTTCAAGGACCACCCAACCTCAAGGAAGCAAGCCCACAAGTGTCAACCAATCAAGGCCACAAGAAGCATCTAGAATAAGAATTTTCATTTAATTATAATTTACTTTTAATTTCATTTTGTAATTTAGGAGAGCCTATATAAAGGCCTTAGTTTGTACATTCAAAGTATTCTGGAAATTGGAGATTGAAGAGGGGTCTTCGGACTCCCTCCCCTCACACACTTTTCCTTCTCTTTCTTTTCTTTGTACTTTTCATTTATGAATTTGGAAGTTTCAATGTTAGTTTTAATCTTCATCTTTATTTTTTTGCACTTTCTTTCTTTTCTATTTTGGTAGAGCAATGATCAACTAACTCTTTTCATTGGGTTAGAGAGCTCTATTGTGATTCAATGGATCAATTGTAGTTCTTATTCTTCTTCTTCTTTCTTCTCTTTTGATTTACTAGAAAGATTTCGATCTTAATTCAATTGGTTAGTTGTCTTGGAAAAGAAACTCTTCATAATTGGATCTCCTCTGAGCCTTGGAAAAGGGATGAAGAGATCATGCTAGAAATGCTTTCTCATGTTAGACCAAATTGGGGTCTGGGCAGATATAGTGACATGTAATCCTCCCAACACTTTGATTTGGAAATACATGTGGTATAATCAGTGACCATACTTCATCTCTTCCCATGAGCAATTAAATCAAGAAATTGAGAAATTGTTCAAGCTTAGAGAGATTGGATTACCAAGGAATTGGGATCCAATCACCTAAGATTTCCAAGGAGATCAATAGATGCATTGATTGAGGAAGAGATGAGAATGAACTTGTTTCGGAAGATTGCAATATCTCTTGATCCCAATGTTCATTTTATTTTTAGTTCTTACATTTACTTTTCTTGCCATTTTACTCTTCTGTACTTTATTGCTTTTCTTTACTTTTATGCCATTTACATTTCCTTGTCACTTATCACTCCAATATGATTCATCTAACTAGGATAGTCAATTAACCATTGATTGCTTAATTCGTTAATCCCTGTGGATTCGACCTCACTCTATTGTGAGTTTTTACTTGACGATAATTCGGTATACTTGCCGAAGGAAAATTTGTTGAGAGGCAAATTTTCATGCATCATTAAGATGCAATTAATGCAAAATGAAAACAAATGCAAGTTGAGATGAATGCTATATCATTGAACTTAACTTTTAAAACATTTATAAGTTAATATTCATGAACGAAGCAGCACAGCCACCGGGAACACGATAATCAGCCAAGGCTATATTATTACAAGAAAAGTCTTTATAAGGGAAGTTTTAGGACAAAACAAGGACCTACCAATTCATTGTGTGTTGATGAGCGGATAATTTATACGCTTTTTGGCATTGTTTTTAGTATGTTTTTAGTATGTTTTGGTTAGTTTTTAGTATATTTTTATTAGTTTTTAGTTAAAATTCACTTTTCTAGACTTTACTATGAGTTTGTGTGTTTTTCTGTGATTTCAGGTATTTTTTGGCTGAAATTAAGGGACCTGAGCAAAAATCTGATTCAGAGGCTGAAAAGGACTGCAGATGCTGTTGGATTCTGACCTCCCTGCACTCAAAGTGGATTTTCTGGAGCTATAAAAGCCTAATTGGCGCGCTCTCAACTGCGTTGGAAAGTAGACAACCTGGGCTTTCCAGCAATATATAATAGTCCATACTTTGCCCGAGATTTGATGGCCCAAACTGGCGTTCCAAATCAGCTCAAAACTGCCCAGCGTTAAACGTCGGAACTGGCACAAGAATGGGAGTTAAACGCCCAAACTGGCACAAAAGCTGGCGTTTAACTCCAAGAGAAGTCTCTACACGAAAATGCTTCAATGCTTAGTCCAAGCACACACCAAGTGGGCCCGGAAGTGGATTTTTATGTCATTTACTCATCCTTGTAAACCCTAGGCTACTAGTTCTCTACAAATAGGACCTTTTACTATTGTATTCTTATCGGGGTAGCTATCTTTAGTCTTATGCTATCTTAGATCATGGGGGCTGGCCTCATGGCCATGCCTAGACCTTGTTCTTATGTATTTTCAATGGTGGAGTTTCTACACACCATAGATTAAGGTGTGGAGCTCTGCTGTACCTCGAGTATTAATGCAATTACTATTGTTCTTCTATTCAATTCAGCTTGTTCTTGTTCTAAGATATTCATTTGCACCCAAGAACATGATGAATGTAATGATTATGTGACACTCATCATCATTTTCACTTATGAATGAGTGCCTGACAACCACTTCTGTTCTACAAGCAAACAAGGCTTGAATGTTTATCTCTTGGATCCCTTGACCGGAATCTTCATGGTATAACCTAGAATTGATGGCGGCATTCAAGAGAATCCGGAAGGTCTAAACCTTGTCTGTGGTATTCTGAGTAGGATTCAATGATTGAATGACTGTGACGAGCTTCAAACTCCTGAAGGCTAGGCGTTAGTGACAGATGCAAAAGAATCACTGGATTCTACTCCAACCTGATTGAGAACCGACAGATGATTAGCTGTGCCGTGACAGGGTGCGTAGAACATTTTCACTGAGAGGATGGGAGGTAGCCACTGACAATGGTGAAACCCTACATACAGCTTGCCATGGAAAGGAGTAAGAAGGATTGGATGAAGATAGTAGGAAAGCAGAGAGACGGAAGGGACAAAGCATCTCCATACGCTTGTCTGAAATTCTTACCAATGAATTACATAAGTATCTCTATCTTTATCTTTATGCTTTATTCATAAATCATCCATAACCATTTGATTCTTCTTTTTATCCTACTTTGATTTTCAGTTGCTTGGGGACAAGCAACAATTTAAGTTTGGTGTTGTGATGAGCGGATAATTTATACGCTTTTTGGCATTGTTTTTAGTGTGTTTTTAGTATGATCTAGTTAGTTTTTAGTATATTTTTATTAGTTTTTAGTTAAAATTCACCTTTCTGGACTTTACTATGAGTTTGCGTGTTTTTCTGTGATTTCAGGTATTTTCTGGCTGAAATTGAGGGTCCTGAGCAAAAATCTGATTCAGAGGCTGAAAAGGACTGCAGATGTTGTTGGATTCTGACCTCCCTGCACTCGAAGTGAATTTTCTGGAGCTACAGAAGCCCAATTGGCGCGATCTCAACGGCGTTGGAAAGTAGACATCCTGGGCTTTCCAGCAATGTTTAATAGTCCATACTTTGTCCGAGATTTGATGGCCCAAACCGGCATTGAAAAGCAGCCTCAGAATTTCCAGCGTTTAACGCTGGAACTGGCATAAAAATTGGAGTTAAACGCCCAAACTGGCATGAAAGCTGGCGTTTAACTCCAGAAAAGGTCCCTACACATGAAAGCTTCAATGCTCAGCCCAAGCACACACTAAGTGGACCCAGAAGTGGATTTTTACGTCATTTACTCATTTCTGTATACCCTAGGTTACTAGTTCACTATTAATAGGATCTTTTGACATTGTATCTGTACCTCATGACACTTTACACGTTTCTTTGTGTACCTTCCACGGCATGAGTCTCTAAACCCCATGGTTGGGGGTGAGGAGCTCTGTTGTGTCTTGATGGATTAATGCAATTACTACTGTTTTTCATTCAATCATGCTTGCTTCCATTCTAAGATATTACTTGTTCTTAAACCGGATGAATGTGATGATCCGTGACACTCATCATCATTCTCAACTATGAACGTGTGCCTGACAACCACCTCCGTTCTACCTTAGATTAAGTAGATATCTCTTGGATTCTTTAATCAGAATCTTCGTGGTATAAGCTAGAACTGATGGCGGCATTCAAGAGAATCCGGAAGGTCTAAACCTTGTCTGTGGTATTCTGAGTAGGATTCAAGGATTGAATGACTGTGACGAGCTTCAAACTCCTGAAGGCGGGGCGTTAGTGACAGACGCAAAAGAATCACTGGATTCTATTCCGGCCTGATTGAGAACCGACAGATGGATAGCCGTGCCGTGACAGGGTGCGTTGAACATTTCCACTGAGAGGATGGGAGGTAGCCATTGACAACGGTGAAACCCTACATACAGCTTGCCATGGAAGGAGCCTTGCGTGTTTGGAGAAGAAGACAGTAGGAAAGCAGAGGTTCGGAAGACAGAGCATCTCCAAAACCTCAACCTGTTCCCCATCACTGCAAAACAAGTACTTATTTCATGTTCCTTTGCTTTTTACAATCAACCCTGATAGTTATTGATATCCTGACTAAGAGTTACAAGATAACCATAGCTTGCTTCAAGCCGACAATCTCCGTGGGATCGACCCTTACTCACGTAAGGTATTACTTGGACGACCCAGTGCACTTGCTGGTTAGTTGTGCGGGATTGCAAAAGTGTGATTGCAATTTCGTGCACCAAGTTTTTGGCGCCGTTGCCGGGGATTGTTCGAGTTTGGACAACGTACGGCTTATCTTGTTGCTTAGATTAGGACTGTTTTATTTTTGTTGGTTTAGAGTTTTTTAGTTGAGTCTAGTTTCATATTTTAAGTTTGGTGTCAATTGCATGCTTTTGCTTTTCTTTTAATTTTCGATTTTGCATGTCCTTAGTCCCTTTTTGATCCGTAAAAATTCTAAGTTTGGTGTCCTCTTTGTGTTTTTCCCTAAAAAAAATAAAATAAAAATTTATCTATTTGCAGTCCACATCAGTTCCCTTTATCCACTATGGACCTAAGTGGGATTGATTAGTCCAGAAGGACTCTGGGGTCATATGCTAACCCCATTACAGCTGCATATGGGAGTAGCATCTGTACACCTCCCATCAAAGCAAACAGCTTTGAGCTAAATCCTCAACTCATTATCATAGTGCAGCAAAATTGCTAGTATTCCGGTCTTCCACAGGAAGAACCTACTGAGTTTCTGGCACAGTTCTTACAAATTGCTGACACAGTACATGATAAAGAGGTGGATCAGGATGTCTACAGACTATTACTGTTTCCATTTGCTGTAAAAGATCAAGCTAAAAGGTGGTTGAATAACCAACCTACAGCAAGCATAAAGACATGGAAACAGTTATCAGACAAATTCCTGAATCATTTTTACCCTCCAAAGAGGATGACACAGCTAAGGCTGGACATCCAAGGCTTTAAACAAGAGGATAATGAATCCCTTTATAATGCCTGGGAGAGGTATAGAGGTATGCTAAGAAAATGCCCCTCTGAAATGTTTTCAGAGTGGGTACAGTTAGACATCTTCTACTATGGGCTTACAGAAAAAGCTCAGATGTCTTTAGACCACTCAGCTGGTGGATCTATACACATGAGGAAGACAATTGAAGAGGCTCAAGAGCTTATAGACACTGTTGCTAGAAACCAATATTTGTACTCTAGCAATGAGTTCTCTCCAAAAGAGGAAGTCATGGCATTAGTCACTGATCCTAATCCTCAAGAACAGATGATTGAGCTTAATCAACAATTGCTCCTGATGACAGAACAGTTAGCAGAATTTAAAGAGATGCTCCATGAAACTAAAGTTGCTAACAAGAACATAGAACTGCAGTTGAATCAAGCAAAATAGCAGATATCTAAACAGATAACAGAAGAGTGTCAAGCAGTTCAACTGAGGAGTGGGAAGACACTGAACAACACCACTCAAAAGAGCAAAAAGTCAAATAAGGAACAATTGACAGAGGATAACCAAGCCACTGCCCAAAATCCCTCTGAGGACAGTAAGAGCCCAGAAAGGAATACTTTTGGCGTTCAAACGCCAGAAAGGGAAGGAAAGCTGGCGTTAAACGCCCATTCCTTACCCAGTTCTGGCGTTCAAACGCCAGAAAAGGGGGAGAAGTTGGCGTTAAACGCCCAATCTTCACCCATTCCTGGCGTTCAGACGCCAAGGGAGGATCAGACACCTGAGAGTGCTGACAGTAATCCCTCTAAAAAGGCCTCTTCAACCACTTCTGTAAGGAATAAGCCTGTAGCAACTAAGGTTGAAGAATATAAAGCCAAGATGCCTTATCCTCAAAAACTCCGCCAAGCGGAGCAGGATAAGCAATTTGCCCGCTTTGCAGATTATCTAAGGACTCTTGAAATAAAGATTCCGTTTGCAGAGGCACTTGAGCAAATACCTTCTTATGCTAAGTTCATGAAAGAGATCTTAAGTCATAAGAAGGATTGGAGAGAAACTGAAAAAGTATTTCTCACTGAAGAATGTAGTGCAGTCATTGATGCCAAGGCATCATAGGCTAGTTTCACTAGCCTTTTTCTTTTATTTTTAGTTGTTTTATGCATTTTCTTGAGCCTTAAGTAATCATTTGGGCCAAATAGTCATGCTTGTCTTAAATCATTCAAACATGAAGATTTCGATGCAAATTCCATGAGTTTTTAGTTATATTACTTGAATGCTATGAATGGAAGAATTCTCATGAAATTTTGCAAGACTTTGATGCAAGTGTGTGGATGATTTCAGGGAAGAAGAGGCTAGGCAAGGAAGCAACAAAATCAGTAAAGGAAGCTTGAAGATCACATGTGCCATATAATGCTGAAAGTGGCGTTTAACCTCCAGTTTAACCTTAAACTGGAAGTTAAACGCCAGAATAAGGAATGCACCAAATGCTGAAAGTGGCGTTTAACCTTCAGTTTAAGGTTAAACTGAAGGTTAAACGCCAGAATCATGAAAGCTGAGAAAAGAGGAAACTGGCGTTTAACCTCCAGTTTAACCTCAAACTGAAGGTTAAACGCCAGAATGAGAATGGCACCAAGGGAGTGATTCCACGTTTAACCTCCAGTTTGACCTCAAACTGGAGGTTAAACGTGTTCGACACAATTCCTCACCAAGAAGCATTTCCACGTTTAACCTCCAGTTTAACCTCAAACTGGAGGTTAAACGCCAGAATGAGGATGGCACCAAGGGAGTATTTCCACGTTTAACCTCCAGTTTGACCTCAAACTGGAGGTTAAACGTGTTCGAACCATTTTGTGCACCAGGAAGCCATTTCCACGTTTAAGCTCCAGTTTGACCTCAAACTGGAGCTTAAACGTGTTATATGGAACAGCTTGACCATGCCTTCTTCAAACATAAATAACTTGAGCTACAAAACTCCAAATGAGGTGATTCAAAATGCATTGGAAAGAAGACATCTAGAGCTTTCCAAGCATATATGGAATGCATGGTGGATACTAAAAATGGAGGGAGAAAACAGCCCCGTAATGTGCATAGAAGAGCATAGTACCAACATGCAATCAGGCCAGCTGACCTCTTCACCTTCCATGGAGTATAACTCGAGTTGTAGAACTCCAAATGATGCGCTTCCAGTTGCATTGGAAAGTAGACATCCATAGCTTTCCAACGAGGTATAATAGTCCATATTTGGCATCAAATTGGCAAGGTTGACAAGAGAACAAAGTGACGACTCAAGAAAGGGAAGTGTTTCCACGTTTAACCTCCAGTTTGACCTCAAACTGGAGGTTAAACGTGTTCGATCCAAATGGCCTCCAGGGGTTGCTTTCTTCATTTCCAAGTTTAACCTCCAGTTTAACCTTAAACTGGAGGTTAAACGTGTTCGACCAAGAATTGCCTCCAGGGTTGCAATTTTCATTCCCACGTTTAAGCTTCGGTTTAACCTTAAACTGAAGCTTAAACGTGTTCGATTAACTACCCTCCTGGGTTGCTTTCTTCCAATTCCACGTTTAAGTTTTAGTTTGACCTTAAACTGAAACTTAAACTTAAACTTAAACACCACCATTTGAAAAGGTTTCTGGGCCAATTATATTGAAGTTCAAGTTAGCAATTGAGCAAAAAGATGAACTTAAACTGATTATGGCATGAAACCCAATTGAATATCATGGTTTATGGGATTGGGCCTGAAAAATTGATGAGTCTGGAACTTCAAATTGTTGAGTCTGGTGTCATTACTTGTTTATCACTAAGTTTTCTCAATGAATGTTACAGAATTGGATCACAGCCTCATCAAGATTATGGACCACAAGCCTAAAGCAAAAGGAAATCAAGGAAAGGCCTCAAAGCCCAAGAAACACAACAGAAGCTCAATTTAGAAAGTGTATAAATAGGATAGAATTGAAGTTAGTTAGAAACCTTTGGACACTTGAGAATTTTCATACTGTTGTAATTGAATTCTGAGCTATGATTCACTAAACCCCTTTCATTGGGTTAGGGAGCTCTATTGTAATTCAATGAATCAATAATAGTTTCATCTTCTTCTTCAATCTTTTCTCTTGAATTTTGTTAGAAAGCTTCTCGATCTAATTCCATTGGTTAGTTGTCTTGGGAAAGAAACTATCCATAATTGGAATCCTTCGGAACCTTGGGAAAGGAATGGAGGATTCATGCTAGAGAAGCTTTCTCACAGTGAATTGGATTGGGGTTTGGATGGATATTGTGACATGTAATCCTACCAAATTGTGGTTCATGAAACTGTGTGGTATAATCAGTGATCGAGCAATCATCTCTTCTTATGAACATTTAAACCAAGGGATTGGGAATCTGTTTGTTTTTAGAGAGAATTGGTGAGCCAAGGAATTGGGATCCAATCATATAAGATTGCCAAGCAAGATTCAATGAATGCATTGGTTGAGGAAGAGATGAAAATGTTTTGATTCGGAGATTTCAATATCTCCTGACCCCAATGAACCCATCTCTCTGATCTATCCCTTTCTATTTACATTCTGCAATTTCAATTCATGCAATCACCCCCAGCCCATTTAATTTCAACAATTTACCTTCTCGCACCTTAATTCTCGCAATTTAAGTTTATGCAATTTCAATTCCTTGCAATTTACGTTTCCTGCCACATTTACTTTATGCAATTCACATCCAAAAGTTGATTCCGCTCAACTAATCAAACTTCTAATTCGAATTGCTCATTCAACCAATCCTTGTGGGATTCGACCTCACTCTATTGTGAGTTTTTACTTGACGATAGCCGGTGCACTTGCCGGAAGGAATTTTGCCGTTCGTGCAATTTCCTTTAATCGTAGCTATACCCAGTTATAGCGCATCAGTCATTCTGAAAAGCTTACCAGAAAAGCTTCAAGATCCAGGAAGCTTTATGATACCATGCACATTAGAAGGTGCTTGCACCAAGACAGCCTTATGTGATCTGGGAGCAAGCATCAATCTAATACCTGCATCCACTATCAGAAAGCTTGGGTTGACTGGAGAAGTCAAACCAACCCGGATATGCCTCCAACTTGCTGATGGCTCCATTAAACATCCATCAGGCATAATAGAGGATATGATTGTCAAGGTTGGGCCATTCGCCTTTCCAACTGACTTTGTGGTGCTGGAAATGGAGGAGCACAAGAGTGCAACTGTCATTCTAGGAAGACCTTTCCTAGCAACTGGACAAACTCTCATTGATGTACAAAAAGGGGAAGTAACCCTGAGAGTCAATGAGGATGAGTTCAAGTTGAATGCTGTAAAAGCTATGCAGCATCCAGACACAACAAATGACTGCATGGGCGCTGACATTATTGACTCTCTGGTAGAAGAGATCAATATGACTGAAAGCCTAGAATCAGAGCTTGAGGACATCTTCAAAGATGCTCAACCTGATCAAGAAGAACCAGAGGAAATGATGAGCGGATAATTTATACGCTTTTTGGCATTGTTTTCATATAGTTTTTAGTAAGTTTAAGCTACTTTTAGGGATGTTTTCATTAGTTTTTATGTTAAATTCACATTTCTGGACTTTACTATGAGTTTGTGTGTTTTTCTATGATTTCAGGTAAATTCTGACTGAAATTGAGGGATTTGAGCAAAACTCTGAAGAAGGCTGACAAAAGGACTGATGATGCTGTTGGAATCTGACCTCCCTGCACTCGAAATGGATTTTCTGGAGCTACAGAACTCCAATTGGCGCGCTCTCAACGGAGTTAGAAAGTAGACATCCAGGGCTTTCCAGCAATATATAATAGTCTATACTTTATTCGAAGAATGACGACGTAACTTGGCGTTAAATGCCAAGTTCATGCTGCTGTCTGGAGTTAAACGCCAGAAAAACGTCATGATCCGGAGTTGAACGCCCAAAACACGTCATAACTCGGAGTTCAACTCCAGGAAATGCCTCAGCTCGTGGATTAATCAAGCTCAGCCCAAGCATACACCAAGTGGGCCCCGGAAGTGGATTTATGCATCAATTACTTACTCATGTAAACCCTAGGAGCTAGTCTAAGTATATATAGAACATTTATCTAATGTATTAGATGTCTTTTGACCACGTTTCATCTTTGATCTCAGTTTTGTTTTATTCTTCATCTTAGGGGATCATTGATCACGTTTAGAGGGGGCTGGCCATTCGGCCATTCCTGAACCTTCCACTTATGTATTTTCAACGGTGGAGTTTCTGCACACCATAGATTAAGGGTGTGGAGCTCTGCTGTACCTCAAGTATTAATGAAATTCTATTATCTTTTATTCAAATCTCTCTTATTCTTATTCCAAGATATTCATTCGTACCTAAGAACATGATGAATGTTATGAGTCAGATTACCCTCATTATCATTCTCACTTATGAACGCGCGTGATTGACAACCACTTCCGTTCTACATGCAACAGAGCTTGAATGCGTATCTCTTATATTCCCCAACAGAATCTTCGTGGTATAAGCTAGATAGATGGCGGCATTTATGAGGATCCGGAAAGTCTCACCTTGTCTGTGGTATTCCGAGTAGGATCCTGGGAATCCGGAAAGTCTAACCTTGTCTGTGGTATTCCGAGTAGGATTCCGGTAATGAATGACTGTGACGTGCTTCAAACTTGTAACCTGCTGGGCGTTAGTGACAGACGCAAAAGAGGGATTCTATTCCAGTAGGGGAGGGAACCAACCGGTGATTAGCCGTACTGTGACAGAGTGCGTGAGCATTAGTTTTCACTGCGAGGATGGGATGTAGCCATCAGCCATGGGTGATGCCTCCAGACTGGTTAGCTGTGCGAGTGACAGCCGCACAGGATATTTCCCCGAGAGGAAGAAAGTAGCCACAGTTGATGGTGAACCCCTACACAAAGCTTGCCATGGAAAGGAGTAAGAAGGATTGAGTAGAAGCAGTAGGAGAGCAGGCGTCCCTGGGCTCTACAGCATCTCCATCCGCTTATCTGAAATTCCTACCAATGAATCTGCATAAGTATTCTATCCCTTTTATTATTCCTTTTTTATTTATTTATTCCAATAATCACAATTACCCTTTAATCTCCCTAACTGAGACTTACAAGGTGACCATAGCTTGCTTCATACCAACAATCTCTGTGGATTCGACCCTTACTCACGTAAGGTTTATTACTTGGACGACCTAGTACACTTGCTGGTTAGTTGAACGGAGTTGTGAGAATAAACAGTGCCCTAAGAGTAAATATATGCTAAAGCTCAAAAGATAGAAATCACAATTTCGTCCACCAAGTTTTTGGCGCCGTTGCCGGGGATTGTTCGAGTATGGACAACTGACGGTTCATCTTGTTGCTCAGATTAGGTAATTTTCTTTTCAAAAATCTTTTTCAAAATTTTTCTTTTCTTTTTCGTTTTTTCCAAAAATGTTTTTCGAAAAAATTAAAATAAAAAAACAAAAAAAATCATAAAATCATAAAAACCAAAAATATTTTGTGTTTCTTGTTTGAATCTTGTGTTAAATTTTTAAGTTTGGTGTCAATTGCATGTTTTTAAAATTTTTCTTGCATTTTCGAAAATTTCATGCATTCATAGTGTTCTTCATGATCTTCAAGTTGTTCTTGACAAGTCTTCTTGTTTGATCTTGATGAATTCTTGTTTAGTGTCTTTTGTTGTTTTTCATGTGCATTTTTGCATTCATATTTTTCATGCATTAAAAATTTCTAAGTTTGGTGTCTTGCATGTTTTCTTTGCATCAAAAATTTTTAAAAAATATGTTCTTGATGTTCATCATGATCTTTAAAGTGTTCTTGGTGTTCATCTTGACATTCATACCATTCTTGCATGCATTCATTGTTTTGATCTAAAAATTTCATGCATTGAGTATTTTTGTTGTTTTTCTCTTTCATAATTAAAAATTCAAAAAAAAATCAAAAATATCTTTCCTTATTTTCCTCCAAATTTTCGAAATTTTGGGTTGACTTGGTCAAAAATTTTTAAAATTAGTTGTTTCTTGCAAGTCAAGTCAAAATTTCAATTTTAAAAATCTTATCTTTTCAAAATCTTTTTCAAAAATCATATCTTTTTCATTTTTTTATATAATTTTCGAAAATTTCAAAATCTTTTTCAAAATATTTTCCAAATCTTTTTCTTATCTTTTATATCAAATTTTCGAAAATTAGCTAACAATTAATGTGACTGGTTCAAAAATTTGAAGTTTGTTACTTTCTTGTTAAGAAAGGTTCAATCTTTAAGTTCTAGAATCTTATCTTGTAGTTTCTTGTTAGTTAAGTAATTTTTAAAATTAAATCTTTTTCAAATATCTTTTTCAAATATTTCTTTTTTATCTTTTTATCTTATCTTTTTCAAAAACTTTACCTTTTTCAAAATTTGATTTCAAAATATCTTATCTAACTTCTTATCCTCTTATCTTTTTCAAAATTTGATTTCAAATCTTTTTCAATCAACTAACTAACTTTTTGTTTGTTTCTTATCTTTTTCAAAACCACTTAACTACTCTTCCCTCTCTAATTTTCGAAAATACCTCCCTCTCTTTTTCAAAAATTCTTTTTGTTTTAAATTTTAATTTTAATTATATCTTTTCTCTAATTTTCGAAAATACTAACCCCTTTTTCAAATTTTACTTTCGAAATTTCTCTTCTCTTTTCTTCTTTTATTTTAATTATTTAATTACTAACACTTCTCTTCACCTCTCCTATCCTTACTCTTTAAACAGACTATTCATTTTTTCTTCATTCTTCCCCCCTTTCTTCTTCTACTAACATAAAGGAATCTCTATACTGTGACATAGAGGATTCCTCTTTCTTTTCTTGTTTACTTCTCTTTCATATGAGCAGGAACAGGGAAAAAGACACTCTTGTTGAAGTTGATCCAGAACCTGAAAGGACTCTGAAGAGAAAATTAAGAGAAGCTAAATTACAACAATCCAGAAATAACCTTTCAGAAATTTTCGAACAGGAGAAGGAGATGGCAGCCGAAAATAATAATAATAATGCAAGGAGAATGCTTGGTGACTTCACAAAGCCAACGTCCAAGTTTGATGGAAGAAGCATCTCCATTCCTGCCATTGGAGCCAATAACTTTGAGCTGAAACCTCAGCTAGTTGCTTTAACTGAGTTCCTTATCAGTTTTTAACTGAGTTCTTGCAGATCTGTGAGACTGTAAAAACGAATGGAGTTGATCCTGAAGTCTACAGACTCATGCTTTTCCCTTTTGCTGTAAGAGACAGAGCTAGAATATGGTTGGATTCACAACCTAAGGATAGCCTGGACTCCTGGGATAAGCTGGTCACTGCCTTCTTGGATAAATTCTTTCCTCCTCAAAAGCTGAGCAAGCTGAGAGTGGATGTTCAAACCTTCAAGCAAAAAGATGGTGAATCCCTCTATGAAGCTTGGGAAAGATACAAGCAGTTGACCAAAAGATGTCCATCTGACATGTTTTCAGAATGGACCATGTTAGATATATTCTATTATGGTCTCTCTGAATTTTCGAAAATGTCATTGGACCATTCTGCAGGTGGATCTATTCACCTGAAGAAAACGCCTGAAGAGGCTCAAGAACTCATTGACATGGTTGCAAACAACCAGTTCATGTATACCTCTGAGAGGAATTCCGTGAACAATGGGGTACCTCAGAAGAAAGGAGTTCTTGAAATTGATGCTCTGAATGCCATATTGGCTCAGAACAAAATGTTGACTCAACAGGTCAACATAATCTCTCAAAATCTGAATGGATTGCAACATGCATCCAACAGTACTAGAGAGGCAGCTTCTGAAGAAGCTTATGATCCTGAGAACCCTGCCAGGGCAGAGGTTAATTACATGGGTGAACCATATGGAAATACCTATAACCCATCATGGAGAAATCATCCAAATTTCTCCTGGAAGGATCAACAAAAGCCTCAACAAGGCTTTAACAATGGTGGACGCAATAGGCTGAATAATAGTAAGCCATATCCATCATCTTCTCAGCAACAGACAGAGAACTCTGAACAAAATAATTCTAATTTAGCTAATATTGTCTCTGATCTGTCAAAGGCCACTTTCAGTTTCATGAATGAAACCAGATCTTCCATCAGAAATCTGGAAGCACAAGTGGGCCAGCTGAGTAAGAAAGTCATTGAAACTCCTCCCAGTGTTCTCCCAAGCAATACAGAAGAAAATCCAAAAGGAGAATGCAAGGCCATTGATTTAATCAAAGTGGCCGAATACACTCAGGAGGAGAAGGACGAAAATCCTAGTGAGGAAGACCTCCTGGGATGTCCTTCAAGCAAAAAGCAGTTTCCTGTTAAGGATCCTGAGGAATCTGAGGCTCATCCAGAGACCATAGAGATTCCATTAAATCTCCTTCTGCCATTCATGAGCTCTGAAGAATATTCATCCTCTGAAGAGTATTCATCCTCTGAAGAGGATGAAGATGTGACTGGAGAGCAAGTTGCTCAATACTTAGGAGCTATTATGAAGCTGAATGCCAAGCTGTTTGGTAATGAGACTTGGGAAGGTGAACCTCCCTTGCTCATTAGTGAACTAGATACTTGGATTCAGGAAACTCTACCTCAAAAGAAACAAGATCCTGGCAAGTTCTTAATACCTTGCACCATTGGCACCATGAGCTTTGAAAAAGCTCTATGTGATCTTGGGTCAGGGATAAATCTGATGCCACTCTCTGTAATGGAGAAGCTGGGAATCATTGAGGTACAACCTGCCTTGTTCTCATTACAATTGGTAGACAAGTCAGTAAGACAAGCTTATGGAGTAGTAGAGGACGTTCTAGTAAAGGTTGAAGGCTTTTACATCCCTGCTGATTTTATAATCCTAGATACTAGGAAGGAAGATGATGAATGCATCATCCTAGGAAGACCTTTCCTAGCCACAGCAGAAGCTATGATAGATGTCAACAGAGGAGAGTTAGTCCTTTAATTGAATGGGGAATACCTTGTGTTTCAGGCACATGGCCATCCCTCTGTGACAAAAGAGAGTAAGCATGAAGAGCTTCTCTCAGTTCAAGGTCAAGAAGAGCCCACACAGTCAAACTCTAGGTTTGGTGTTGTGAGGCCACAACCAAACTCTAAGTTTGGTGTTCAAATTCCATATCCAAACTCTAAGTTTGGTGTGGAGACAACACACTAAATTGACTTGATCATCTTGTGGCTCCATGAGAGCCACTGTCAAGCTATTAACATTAAAGAAGCACTTGTTGGGAGGCAACCCAATTTTATTTATCTAATTTTATTTTATTTTGTTTTGGTGTTATTTTTGTGTTGAATTAGGTACATGATCATGAGGAGTTACGAAAAAAATCAAAGAAATTAAAAACAGAGTCAAAAACAGAAGAAAAAAATTTTCACCCTGGAGGCAGCACAGACTGGCGTTCAACGCCAGTAAGATGCATCTGGCTGGCGTTCAACGCCAGAACAGAGCATCTTTCTGGCGCTGAACGCCCAAAACAAGCAACAACCTGGCATTTAACGCCAGGATGTGCACACAGAGGGCAATCTGGCGCTGAACGCCAGAAACAAGCTTGAAACTGGCGTTCAACGCCAGAAACAAGCATTACATGGGCGTTTAACGCCCAGAACATGCACCAATGGGCGTTTGAACGCCAGGATGATGCATGAAGGCAATTTACACGCCTATAGGGTGAAGGAATGGTATTTCTTTTCACCTCAGGATCTATGGACCCCACAGGATTCCCACCTCAGGATCTGTGGACCCCACAGGATCCCCACCTACCTTTTTCTTTTAATCCTAATCACACTCTCCTAATCCAAATCTCATTTTCAATGTCACACTTCCCAAAACCCTTCACCAATCACCTCAATTCCTCTTCCCAATTACACCATTCACCATTCACATCAACCTCCTCTTCCCCATAAACCCCACCTACCCTCATAAAATTCAAATTCAATTTCCCACCCTTTCCCACCCAAAATGGCCGAAACCTCACCCTCCCCTCTCCCTATAAATACCTCTCCTTTCTTCTTCATTTTCACACAACACAAACCCCTTCTTCTCTCATATAGCCGAACCCCCTCTTCTCCTTCTCTACCACAATTCTCTTCTTCTTCTACTCTTCTTTTCTTTCTTGCTCGAGGGCGAGCAAATTTTAAGTTTGGTGTGGTAAAAAGCCTAAGCTTTTTATTTTTCATTCACCATCAATGGCACCTAAGACCGGAATTTCCTCAAGAAAAGGAAAAGGGAAGGCAAAAGCCTCTACCTCCGAGTCATGGGAAAAGGAGAGATTCATCTCCAAAAGCCATCAAGACCACTTCTATGATGTTGTGGCAAAGAAGAAGGTGATCCCCGAGGTCCCTTTCAAGCTCAAAAAGAATGAGTATCCGGAAATCCGACATGAGATCCAAAGAAGAGGGTGGGAAGTCATAACCAACCCTATGCAACAAGTCGGAATACTGATGGTTCAAGAGTTCTATGCTAATGCATGGATCACTAGGAACCATGATCAAAGTATGAACCCGAATCCAAAGAACTATCTCACAATGGTTCGGGGGAAATACTTAGATTTCAGTCCGGAAAATGTGAGGTTGGCGTTTCATCTACCCATGATGCAAGGTGATGAACGCCCCTACACAAGAAGGGTCAACTTCAATCAAAGGTTGGACCAAGTCCTAATGGACATTTGTGTGGAAGGCGCCCAATGGAGAATAGACTCCAAAGGCAAACCGGTCCAACTAAAAAGACTGGACCTCAAGCCTGTAGCTAGAGGATGGTTGGAGTTCATCCAAAGATCCATCATCCCTACAAGCAACCGATCTGAAGTTACTGTGGATCGGGCCATCATGATTCATAGCATCATGATTGGAGAGGAAGTGGAAGTTCATGAAGTCATATCCAATGAACTCTACAAAATAGCCGACAAGCCTTCATACATGGCATGGCTAGCCTTCCCCCACCTTATATGCCATTTATGCTACTCAGCTGGAGTTATCATAGATGGAGATATCTCCATTGAAGAAGACAAGCCCATCACCAAGAAAAGGATGGAGCAAACAAGAGAAGTTCCTCACGGCCCTCAAGAAGAACATGAGGAAGTTCATCATCAACAAATGCCTCAAGGAATGCACTTTCCTCCCAACAACTATTGGGAGCAACTCAGTACTTCTTTAGAAGATTTGAGTCATAATGTTGAACAACTAAGGGTGGAACACCATGAACACGCCCTCACTCTACAAGAAATAAGAGAAGATCAAAGAGCAATGAGGGAAGAGCAACAAAGGCAAGGAAGGGACATAGAAGAGTTGAAGAACATCATTGGTCTTTCAAGAAGAAGACGCCACTAGAGGTGGATTCATTCCTTGTTCTTTATTTTCTTTCTGTTTTCGGTTTTTAAGTATTATGTTTATCTATGTTTTTGTGTCTCTACTTCATGATCATTAGTGTGTAACCATGTCTTAAAGCTATGAATAAAATCCATTAGTCTTTCACCTCTCTTAAATGAAAAATGTTTTAATTCAAAAGAACAAGAAGTACATAATTTTCGAAATTATTAGTGAATTTAATTTAATTATATTGATGTGGTGGCAATAATTTTTGTTTTCTGAATGAATGAATGAACAGTGCATATTTTTGATCTTGTTGTTTATGAGTGTTAAAATTGTTGGCTCTTGAAAGAATGATGAACAAAGAGAAATGTTATTGATGATCTGAAAAACATCATGAAATTGATTCTTGAAGCAAGAAAAAGCAGAAAAAAAAAGTGGCGAAAATTTTAAAGCAAGGATCCAAGGCTTTGAGCATCAATGGATAGGAGGGCCCAAGGAAATAAAATCCAGGCCTAAGCGGCTAAGTCAAGCTGTCCCTAACCATGTGCTTGTGTCATGAAGGACCAAGTGAAAAGCTTGAGACTGAATGGTTAAAGTCGTGATCCAAAGCTAAAGAGTGTGCTTAAGAGCTCTGGACACCACTAACTGGGGACTCTAGCAAAGCTAAGTCACAATCTGTAAAGGTTCACCCAGTTATGTGTCTGTGGCATTTGTGTATCCGGTGGTAATACTGGAAGACAAAGTGCTTAGGGCCACAGCCAAGACTCATAAGTAGCTGTGTTCAAGAATCAACATGCCTAACTAGGAAAGTCAATAACACTATCTGAAATTCTAAGTTCCTAGAGAAGCCAATCACTCTAAACTTCAAGGGAAAAAGTGAGATGCCAAAACTGTTCAGAAGCAAAAAGCTACAAGTCCCGCTCATCTAATTAAATTAATATTCACTGATATTTTGGACTTTATAGTATATTCTCTTCTTTTTATCCTATTTGATTTTCAGTTGCTTGGGGACAAGCAACAATTTAAGTTTGGTGTTGTGATGAGCGGATAATTTATACGCTTTTTGGCATTGTTTTCATATAGTTTTTAGTAAGTTTAAGCTACTTTTAGGGATGTTTTCATTAGTTTTTATGTTAAATTCACATTTCTGGACTTTACTATGAGTTTGTGTGTTTTTCTGTGATTTCAGGTAAATTCTGACTGAAATTGAGGGATTTGAGCAAAACTCTGAAGAAGGCTGACAAAAGGACTGATGATGTTGTTGGAATCTGACCTCCCTGCACTTGAAATGGCTTTTCTGGAGCTACAGAACTCCAATTGGCGCGCTCTCAACGGCGTTGGAAAGTAGACATCCAGGGCTTTCCAGCAATATATAATACTCCATACTTTATTCGAAGAATGACGACATAACTTGGCGTTAAACGCCAAGTTCATGCTGCTGTCTGGAGTTAAACGCCAGAAAAACGTCATGATCCGGAGTTGAACGCCCAAAACACGTGATAACTCGGAGTTCAACTCCAGGAAATGCCTCAGCTCGTGGATTAATCAAGCTCAGCCCAAGCATACACCAAGTGGGCCCCGGAAGTGGATTTATGCATCAATTACTTACTCATGTAAACCCTAGGAGCTAGTCTAAGTATATATAGAACATTTATCTAATGTATTAGATGTCTTTTGACCACGTTTCATCTTTGATCTCAGTTTTGTTTTATTCTTCATCTTAGGGGATCATTGATCACGTTTAGAGGGGGCTGGCCATTCGGCCATGCCTGAACCTTCCACTTATGTATTTTCAACGGTGGAGTTTCTACACACCATAGATTAAGGGTGTGGAGCTCTGCTGTACCTCAAGTATTAATAAAATTCTATTATCTTTTATTCAAATCTCTCTTCCGTAAGAACATGATGAATGTTATGAGTCAGATTACCCTCATTATCATTCTCACTTATGAACGCGCGTGATTGACAACCACTTCCGTTCTACATGCAACAGAGCTTGAATGCGTATCTCTTAGATTCCCCAACAGAATCTTCGTGGTATAAGCTAGATAGATGGCGGCATTTATGAGGATCCGGAAAGTCTCACCTTGTCTGTGGTATTCCGAGTAGGATCCTGGGAATTCGAAAAGTCTAACCTTGTCTGTGGTATTCCGAGTAGGATTCCGGTAATGAATGACTGTGACGTGCTTCAAACCTGTAACCTGCTGGGCGTTAGTGACAGACGCAAAAGAGGGATTCTATTCCAGTAGGGGAGGGAACCAACTGATGATTAGCCGTACTGTGACAGAGTGCGTGAGCATTAGTTTTCACTGCGAGGATGGGATGTAGCCATCAGCCATGGGTGATGCCTCCAGACTGGTTAGCTGTGCGAGTGACAGCCGCACAGGATATTTCCCCGAGAGGAAGAAAGTAGTCACAGTTGATGGTGAACCCCTACACAAAGCTTGCCATGGAAAGGAGTAAGAAGGATTGAGTAGAAGCAGTAGGAGAGCAGGCGTCCCTGGGCTCTACAGCATCTCCATCCGCTTATCTGAAATTCCTACCAATGAATCTGCATAAGTATTCTATCCCTTTTATTATTCCTTTTTTATTTATTTATTCCAATAATCACAATTACCCTTTAATCTCCCTAACTAAGACTTACAAGGTGACCATAGCTTGCTTCATACCAACAATCTCTGTGGATTCGACCCTTACTCACGTAAGGTTTATTACTTGGACGACCCAGTACACTTGCTGGTTAGTTGAACGGAGTTGTGAGAATAAACAGTGCCCTAAGAGTAAATATATGCTAAAGCTCAAAAGATAGAAATCACAATTTCGTCCACCAGGAAACAAAGGAATTTTCGAAAATTCCTCAGGAGGAGGATAAGCCTCCCAAACCTGAACTCAAACCACTACCACCATCCCTGAAGTATGCATTTCTGGGAGAGGGTGACACTTTTCCAGTGATTATAAGCTCTGCTTTAAATCCACAGGAAGAGGAAGCACTGATTCAAGTGCTAAGGACACACAAGACAGCTCTTGGGTGGTCCATAAGTGATCTTAAGGGCATTAGCCCAGCTAGATGCATGCACAAGATCTTGTTGGAGGATAATGCCAAACCAGTGGTCCAACCACAAAGGAGGCTAAATCCAGCCATGAAGGAGGTGGTGCAGAAAGAGGTCACTAAATTACTAGAGGCTGGGATTATTTATCCTATTTCTGATAGCCCCTGGGTGAGCCCTGTCCAAGTTGTCCCCAAAAAAGGAGGCATGACAGTGGTTCATAATGAAAAAAATGAACTGGTTCCTACAAGAACAGTCACAGGGTGGCGTATGTGTATTGACTACAGAAGGCTCAATACAGCCACCAGAAAGGATCATTTTCCTTTACCATTCATAGACCAAATGCTAGAAAGACTAGCTGGTCATGATTATTACTGCTTTTTGGATGGCTATTCAGGTTACAACCAAATTGCAGTAGATCCTCAGGACCAAGAGAAAACAGCATTTACTTGCCCTTCTGGCGTGTTTGCCTACAGAAGGATGCCTTTTGGTCTGTGTAATGCTCCTGCAACCTTTCAGAGATGCATGCTATCCATCTTCTCTGATATGGTGGAGAAATTTCTTGAAGTCTTCATGGATGACTTCTCAGTATATGGAGACTCATTCAGCTCCTGTCTTAACCACCTATCACTTGTCCTGAAAAGGTGCCAAGAGACTAACCTGGTTTTAAACTGGGAGAAATGTCACTTTATGGTGACTGAAAGAATTGTCCTTGGACACAAAATTTCAAGCAGGGGAATAGAGGTGGATAAGGCAAAGGTAGAGGTAATCGAAAAATTACCACCACCTGCCAATGTTAAGGCAATCAGAAGATTTCTGGGGCATGCAGGATTCTACAGAAGGTTTATAAAGGATTTTTCGAAAATTGCAAAACCTTTGAGTAACCTGCTAGCTGCTGACACACCATTTGTGTTTGACACACAGTGTCTGCAGGTATTTGAGACCCTGAAAGCTAAGCTGGTCACAGCACCAGTCATCTCTGCACCAGATTGGACATTGCCATTTGAACTATTGTGTGATGCCACTGACCATGCCATTGGTGCAGTGTTGGGACAGAGGCATAACAAGCTTCTGCACGTCATTTATTATGCTAGCCGTGTTCTAAATGATGCACAGAAGAATTACACAACCACAGAAAAAGAGTTACTTGCAGTGGTCTATGCCATTGACAAGTTTAGATCCTATCTAGTGGGATCCAAAGTGGTTGTGTACACTGACCATGCTGCTCTTAAATACTTACTCACAAAGCAGGATTCAAAACCCAGGCTAATAAGATGGGTGTTGCTTCTGCAAGAGTTTGATATAGAAATAAGAGACAGAAAAGGGACAGAGAACCAGGTAGCTGATCATCTGTCCCGAATAGAACCAGTAGCTGGGGTGTCCCTCCCTTCTACTGAGATCTCTGAGACTTTCCCAGATGAGCAACTCTTTGCCATTCA
The DNA here is from genome assembly GCF_003086295.3 of Arachis hypogaea. Taxonomy (NCBI): domain Eukaryota; kingdom Viridiplantae; phylum Streptophyta; class Magnoliopsida; order Fabales; family Fabaceae; genus Arachis; species Arachis hypogaea. Next base: position 29,225,294 of record NC_092037.1, read on the forward strand.
GGAAGTTCCATGGTTTGCAGATATTGCAAACTATAAAGCTGTGAGGTTCATACCCCAGGAGTACAGCAGAGTGCAAAGAAAGAAATTAATTTCAGATGCCAAGTACTACCTATGGGATGAGCCATATCTCTTTAAGAGATGTGCAGACGGAATGATCCGCAGATGTGTACCCAGAGAAGAAGCACAAAGGATCCTATGGCACTGCCATGGATCACAGTATGGAGGACATTTTGGAAGTGAGCGAACAGCCACTAAAGTCCTCCAATGTGGCTTCTACTGGCCTACTCTCTATAAAGATGCCCGAGAGTTTGTGCGTAACTGTGACAGTTGCCAAAGAGCTGGTAACTTGCCTCACGGATATGCCATGCCTCAACAAGGGATATTAGAGATAGAATTGTTTAATGTATGGGGAATTGACTTCATGGGTCCATTCCCACCATCATACTCAAACACTTACATTCTGGTAGCAGTGGACTATGTATCTAAGTGGGTAGAAGCAATTGCTACACCCACTAATGATACCAAGACCGTGCTGAAATTCCTCCAGAAACACATCTTCAGCAGGTTTGGTGTTCCCAGAGTACTAATCAGTGACGGGGGCACTCATTTCTGCAATAGACAGCTATACTCTGCTATGGTCAGATATGGAATTAGCCACAAAGTGGCAACTCCATATCATCCACAGACAAATGGGCAAGCTGAAGTCTCTAACAGAGAGCTAAAAGGAATCCTAGAACGGACTGTGATGGCCCGAAGAAAGGATTGGGCAAAGAGTTTGGATGATGCTCTGTGGGCATACAGAACAGCATTCAAGACTCCTATAGGAACCTCTCCATACCAACTGGTGTATGGGAAGGCCTGTTATCTGCCCGTGGAACTGGAACATAAAGCCTACTGGGCAACCAGATTCCTAAACATGGATGCTCAGTTAGCCGGTGAAAAAAGATTGCTCCAGCTAAATGAGCTAGAGGAATTCAGACTCAATGCCTTTGAAAATGCAAAGATTTATAAGGAAAAGGCAAAGAAGTGGCATGACAAGAAGTTGTCATCCAGAGTCTTTGAGCCAGGACAAAAAGTTCTGCTCTTCAACTCTAGGCTCAGATTGTTTCCAGGAAAACTTAAATCCCGGTGGAGGGGTCCGTATGTGATTACAGGAGTATCACCGTATGGATATGTTGAGCTTCAGGATATTGATTCTGACAAAAAGTTCATTGTTAATGGACAGAGAATCAAGCATTATCTTGAAAGCAATCTTGAGCAGGAATGCTCAAAACTGAGACTTGAGTGATTCTCAGTAAGGGTCCAGCTAAAGACAGTAAAGAAGCGCTTGCTGGGAGGCAACCCAGTCATTAGCAGGTTATATGTTTTATTTCTACAAAGGCAATTATCAAAATTGAAGGAATTCACAGAGTTACAGAAGGATTCAGCGCAAAAAGCAGAGAAAAAGAGCTTACTGGCGAAAAAACGCCAGTAAGGGGCATTTTGGGCGTTAAACGCCAGAATGGGCACCATTCTGGGCATTTAACGCCAGTAAGGGTGCCATTTTGGGCGTTAAACGCCAGAATGGGCACCATTCTGGGCGTTTAACGCCAGGTGTGCAGCATCCTGGGCGTTTAGCAAAACGCCCAGTGACAAAGGGGATTCTGGCGTTTAACGCCAGCCAGGGCACCTGGCTGGGCGTTAAACGCCCACATTGGGCAACAAATGGGCGTTAAACGCCAGAATGGATGCCATTCTGGGCGTTTAACGCCAGAAAGGTGGGGGACCAAGATTTTGCTTTCCAATCAAATTTTTTCAAACTTTCCTTTTCTTACCCATACATTTCCACATAAACACATTTCAACCTTTCATCATTCACCTTCAAATCTTCAAAAAATCAAAATCATTCTTCAAATCTCTCTCAAATCAATCCCAAATCTTGTTCAAAAACTCACCCTTCTCTCAAATTCTCTCCATATCTTCTCAAATCTCCTTTCAATTTTTTTTCGAAATCTCCTTCCCCCCCTTATAAAAACATGTTCGGCCTCCTCATTCCCCCACACCATTCAAATTTGCTCTTCTCCTCTCTCTCTTCTTTCCTTTCTTTTGCTTGAGGACAAGCAAACCTCTAAGTTTGGTGTGCTTTTTCGTGATCACTAAGCCAAGATTCATCAAGATCATGGCTCCTAAGGGAAAACAAACCAATTTAAGAGGAAATAAAGAGAATAATCCAAAGAATCTTTGGAATCAAGAGAAGTTCTTAACCAAAGAACATGAAGACCATTATCACAAAATAATGGGTCTGAGGTCAGTGATCCCGAAAGTTAAATTTGATCTGAAAGAAGATGAATATCCGGGGATCCAAGAGCAAATTCGAAACAGAGGATGGGAAGTTCTAACCAATCCGGAGATAAAGGTTGGAAGAAATATGGTTCAGGAATTCTACTCAAATCTGTGGCTAACAGATAAGCAGAGAATGACTGGAACTGCTTACCATACTTACAGAACCATGGTCAGAGGGAAAGTTATGTACTTCCATCTGGACAAAATAAGAGAAATCTTCAAATTGCCTCAACTGCAGGATGATCCTGAATCCTTTAATAGGAGAATGGTGAGAGCAGATAAAGGGTTGGATCAAGTTCTAGAGGACATATGCCTCCCTGGAACTAAGTGGATAACCAATTCAAAGGGTGTCCCAAACCAACTCAAGAGGGGAGACCTCAAACCAATTGCAAGAGGTTGGCTAGACTTTATTGGGCGTTCCATACTGCCCACTAGCAACTGTTCTGAGGTCACTATCAAGAGAGCAGTGATGATTCATTGCATTGTGCTTGGAAAAGAAGTGGAGGTTCATCATGTGATTGCTTGTGAGATCTACACAATTGCAAATAAGAATTCCACTGAAGCCAAATTGGCTTACCCAAGCTTGATCTCCTTGCTCTGTAAAGAGGCTGGGGTAAAGATGGGAGTAGATGAATTCATACCCATTGAACATCCAATCACCAAGAAGTCAATGGAAGGACAAATGCAAGACAACTCTATCAAAAGGAGGGCGCAGGAGTTCCTCCCTGAATTTCCTAAAATTGGCTACTGGGCCAGCCTAGAAGCATCTATCACCAAGTTGCAAGAAACTATGGAGCAACTTAAGGAAGAACAGCAGAATCAGAACTGCATGCTCTGCAAATTGCTGAAGGAACAAGAGAAGCAGGGGCGTGAACTTCAAGAACTGAAATGCCAAAAATTCTCCCCTCAATTTGAGGGAGCATCCACTTCTCAAAATCAAGGTTGTTGAGTCCTAACTCTGTGAAAACCTCTATCATTAGGAGCCTATTTAAATTTTTTGTTTTCTATTTTTTTAGTCTCATCTTATATCTATTTTTGAGTCTTGTTCTTAATTCATAATTAATAAAATTTAAAATTCATGTCTTAAAGCTATGAGTCTCCTATGAATCCATCACCTCTCTTAAATGAAAAATGCTTTAATTACAAAAGAACAAGAAGTACAGGATTTCGAATTTATCCTTGAAACTAGTTGAATTAGCTTGATGTGGTGACAATAATTTTTGTTTTCCGAATGAATGCTTGAACAGTGCATATGTCTTTTGAATTTGTTGTTTTGAGAATGTTAAAATTGTTGGCTCTTGAAAGAATGACGGAAAAAGAGAACTGTTATTGAGGATCTGAAAAATCATCAGATTGATTCTTGAAGTAAGAAAAATCAGTGATTCAAAAAAAAACGAAAAAAAAAGAAGAGAGAAGAAATTGAAGAAAAAGAAAGAAATAAAGTTGAGACCCAAGGCAAATAAAAAGAGTGTGCTTAAGAACCCTGGGCACCTCTAATTGGGGACTCTAGCAAAGCTGGGTCATAATCTGAAAAGGTTCACCCAAGTATGTGTCTGTGGCATGTATGTATCCGGTGGTAATACTGGAAGACAGAGTGCTTTGGGCCACAGCCAAGACTCATACACTAGCTATGTTCAAGAATCATTATACCTAACTAGGAGAATCAATAACACTATCTGAGTTCTGAGTTCCTATAGATGCCAATCATTCTGAACTTCAAAGAAGAAAGTGAGATGCCAAAACTGTTCGGAAACAAAAAGCTACTAGTCCTGCTCATCTAGTTGGAGCTAAGTTTCCTTGATATTTTGGAGTCTATAGTATATTCTCTTCTTTTTATCCTACTTTGATTTTCAGTTGCTTGGGGACAAGCAATAATTTAAGTTTGGTGTTGTGATGAGCGGATAATTTATACGCTTTTTGGCATTGTTTTTAGTGTGTTTGTAGTATGATCTAGTTAGTTTTTAGTATATTTTTATTAGTTTTTAGTTAAAATTCACCTTTCTGGACATTACTATGAGTTTGTGTGTTTTTCTGTGATTTCAGGTATTTTCTGGCTGAAATTGAGGGTCCTGAGCAAAAATCTGATTCAGAGGCTGAAAAGGACTGCAGATGCTGTTGGATTCTGACCTCCCTGCACTCGAAGTGGATTTTCTGGAGCTACAGAAGCCCAATTGGCGAGCCTTCAATGGCGTTGGAAAGTAAACATCCTGGGATTTCCAGCAATGTATAACAGTCCATACTTTGCTCGAGATTTGATGGCCCAAACCGGCGTTGCAAATCAGCCTCAGAATTTCCAGCGTTTAACGCTGGAACTGGCATAAAAATTGGAGTTAAACGCCCAAACTGGCATGAAAGCTGGCGTTTAACTCCAGAAAAGGTCCCTACACATGAAAGCTTCAATGCTCAGCCCAAGCACACACTAAGTGGACCCAGAAGTGGATTTTTACGTCATTTACTCATTTCTGTATACCCTAGGTTACTAATTCACTATTAATAGGATCTTTTGACATTGTATCTGTACCTCATGACACTTTACACGTTTCTTTGTGTACCTTCCACGGCATGAGTCTCTAAACCCCATGGTTGGGGGTGAGGAGCTCTGCTGTGTCTTGATGGATTAATGCAATTACTACTGTTTTTCATTCAATCATGCTTGCTTCCATTCTAAGATATTACTTGTTCTTAAACCGGATGAATGTGATGATCCGTGACACTCATCATCATTCTCAACTATGAACGTGTGCCTGACAACCACCTCCGTTCTACCTTAGATTAAGTAGATATCTCTTGGATTCTTTAATCAGAATCTTCGTGGTATAAGCTAGAACTGATGGCGGCATTCAAGAGAATCCGGAAGGTCTAAACCTTGTCTGTGGTATTCTGAGTAGGATTCAAGGATTGAATGACTGTGATGAGCTTCAAACTCCTGAAGGCGGGGCGTTAGTGACAGACGCAAAAGAATCACTGGATTCTATTCCGGCCTGATTGAGAACCGACAGATGGATAGCCGTGCCGTGACAGGGTGCATTGAACATTTCCACTGAGAGGATGGGAGGTAGCCATTGACAACGGTAAAACCCTACATACAGCTTGCCATGGAAGGAGCCTTGCGTGTTTGGAGAAGAAGACAGTAGGAAAGCAGAGGTTCGGAAGACAGAGCATCTCCAAAACCTCAACCTGTTCCTCATCACTACAAAACAAGTACTTATTTCATGTTCCTTTGCTTTTTACAATCAACCCTGATAGTTATTGATATCCTGACTAAGAGTTACAAGATAACCATAGCTTGCTTCAAGCCGACAATCTCCGTGGGATCGACCCTTACTCACGTAAGGTATTACTTGGACGACCCAGTGCACTTGCTGGTTAGTTGTGCGGGATTGCAAAAGTGTGATTGCAATTTCGTGCACCACTTGCTTCATACCAACAATCTCCGTGGGATCGACCCTTACTCGCGTAAGGTTTATTACTTGGACGACCCAGTGCACTTGCTGGTTAGTTGTGCGAAGTTGTGATAAAGAGTTTAAACGCCAGCCAGGGTGCCTGGCTGGGCATTTAACGCCCAAAAGGGGTGAGTTTTGGGCGTTAAACGCCAGAATGTGCACCATTCTGGGCGTTTAACGCCAGGATGGCACAAGAGGGAAGATTTTGTTTTTAATGCCAATTTTTTTCAAGTTTTCAAAATTGTTCAAAATCAAATCTTTTTCAAATCAAATCTTTTCAATCAAATGTTTTTCAAAATCAATTTCTTTCCATCTTCAAAAATACTTCCTAACAATTGATGATTTGATTCAACATTTCTAGTATGTTTCCTTTTCTGTTGAGAAAGGTTTAATGTTTGAATCATATCTTTTCTTGTTAGCCAAGTCATTAGTGTTTAAAATCAAATCTTTTTAAATTGTTTTTCAAATCATATCTTCTCAACCATATCTTTTTAAAACTATATCTTTTCAATCATATATTCTTCTCACATCTTTTTCAAAATAGTTTTTGTTCCGAGGGTTTGCCTGAAACGTGTAGCTCGGTCGTCTGGAAAGGCCCGAGGTGGGGGGTTCAGTGACCCGAGCTTGATATGCAGAATGGTTGGTGGTTGTACCTGCAATGACACTCCGATGCTTAAGTTAGCATGGGTCCAAGCAGATATGTGTAGATTGGGAATGAATGCCATACCTGGGTGCTCCAGTGTATTTATAGTAGTTAGCAGTGATCTTCCCTGGATAAGATTTCTTATCTTATCTTATCTTTGGGAGTTTTATCTCTATCTTTGTGGAACCGCCTTTTCTAGGCCTTTTCGGCCTTTAGGTTTGGGCTGCGTTCCTTTTGATGGGCCTTCCTTGCTCTTTGTCCGAGGTCCGACCTTTAGGTGTGAGCTTTAGGACAAGGTCGGACCTCTTACGGACTTGCCGAGTTGGAGGACCCCGGTCAGGGTATGAACAGTTTTCAATCATATCTTTTTTATTTCTAACTTCAAAATCTTTTTCAAAAATCACTTGATTTCTTTTCCACTCTTAGTTTTCAAAAATCAATTAGTGTTTGTCAAAATGTTTTTAAAATCTCTTGCTTAATTTTCGAAAATTTCTTCCCCTCTTCTCACATCCTTCTATTTATGGACTAACACTCTTCCTTAATGCACAATTCGAACTCCATCTTTCTTGATAAGTTCGAATTCTTCTACCTCTTCCTTCTATTTTTCGTTTCCTCTGACACATCAAGGAATCTCTATACTGTGACATAAAGGGTTCCATATTTTCTTGTTTTCTTCTCTTTCATATGAGCAGGAGCAAAGACAAAAGCATTCTTGTTGAGGCTGACCCTGAACCTGAAAGGACCTTGAAGCGAAAGCTAAGAGAAGCTAAAGCACAATTCTTTGCAGAGGACCTAACAGAAATCCTCAAAGAAGAAGACATGGCAGCCGAAAACAACGACAATGCCAACAATGCAAGGAAGGTGCTGGGTGACTTTATTGCACCTACTCCCGACGTCTATGGGAGAAGCATCTCTATCCCTGCCATTGGAGCAAACAACTTTGAGCTTAAGCCTCAATTAGTTTCTCTAATGCAATAGAATTGCAAGTTTCGTGGACTTCCATTGGAAGATCCTCATCAGTTTCTAGCTGAGTTCTTGCAAATCTGTGACACTATCAAAACCAATGGGGTTGACCCTGAGGTCTATAGACTTATGCTATTCCCTTTTGCTGTAAGAGACAGAGCTAGGATATGGTTGGATTCACAACCTAAAGAAAGCCTAAACTCTTGGGAAAAGCTAGTCAATGCCTTCTTGGCAAAGTTCTTTCCACCTCAAAAATTGAGTAAGCTTAGAGTGGAAGTCCAAACCTTCAGACAGAAGGAAGGTGAATCCCTCTATGAAGCTTGGGAAAGATACAAACAATTGATCAGAAAGTGTCCTCCTGACATGCTCTCTGAATGGAGCATCATAGGTATCTTCTATGATGGTCTATCTGAACTGTCCAAGATGTCATTGGATAGTTCTGCTGGAGGCTCTCTTCATCTGAAGAAGACGCCTGCAGAAGCTCAAGAATTGATTGAAATGGTTGCAAATAACCAATTCACGTACACTTCTGAAAGGAGTCCTGTGAACAATGGGACAAATCAAAAGAAAGGAGTTCTTGAGATTGATACTCTGAATGCCATACTGGCTCAGAACAAAATATTGACTCAGCAAGTCAATATGATTTCTCAAGGTCTGTCTGGAATGCAAGCTGCACCAGGCAGTACTAAGGATGCTTCATCTGAAGAAGAAGCTTATGATCCTGAGAACCCATCAACGGAAGAGGTGAATTACATGGGAGAACCCTATGGAAACACCTATAATCCTTCATGGAGAAATCATCCAAATCTTTCATGGAAGGATCAACAGAGACCTCAACAAGGTTTCAACAACAATAATGGTGGAAGAAACAGGTTTAGCAATGGCAAGTATTTTCCATCATCTTCTCAGCAACAGACAGAGAATTCTAAGCAGAGCCACTCTGACTTAGCAACCATGGTCTCTGATCTAATCAAAACCACTGAAAGTTTCATGACTGAAACAAGGTCCTCCATTAGAAACTTGGAGGCACAAGTGGGTCAGCTGAGTAAGAAAATTACTGAACTCCCTCCTAGCACTCTTCCAAGCAATACAGAAGAGAATCCAAAAGGAGAGTGCAAGGCCATTAACATGACCTACATGTCCGAATTTGGAGAGGAGGAAGAGGCAGTGAGCACAACTGAGGAGGGCCTCAATGGACGTTCACTAGCCTCCAATAAGTTCCCTAATGAGGAACCATGGGAATCTGAGGCTCACACTAAGACCATAGAGATTCCATTGAATTTACTTCTGCCATTCATGAGCCCTGATGAGTATTCTTCCTCTGAAGAGGATGAAGATGTCACTGAAGAGCAAGTTGCCAAGTACCTTGGAGCAATCATGAAGCTAAATGACAAGTTATTTGGTAATGAGACTTGGGAGGATGAACCCCCTTTGCTCACCAAAGAGCTGGATAACTTGACTAGGCAGAGATTACCTCAAAAGAGACAGGACCCTGGGAAGTTCTCAATACCTTGTACAATAGGCACCATGACCTTCAAGAAGGCTTTGTGTGACCTAGGGTCAAGCATAAATCTCATGCCTCTCTCTGTAATGGAGAAGCTAGGGATCTTTGAGGTGCAAGCTGCAAAAATCTCACTAGAGATGGTAGACAATTCAAGAAAACAAGCTTATGGACTTGTAGAGGATGTTCTGGTAAAAGTTGAAGACCATTACATCCCTGCTGATTTCATAGTCCTAGAGACTGGGAAGTGCATGGATGAATCCATCATCCTTGGTAGACCCTTCCTAGTCACAGCAAAGGCTGTGATTGATGTTGACAGAGGAGAATTGATCATTCAAGTGAATGAAGAATCCCTTGTGTTTAAGGCTCAAGGATATCCCTCTGTAACCATGGAGAGGAAGCATGAAGAGCTTCTCTCAAAACAGAGCCAAACAGAGCCCCCACAGTCAAACGCTAAGTTTGGTGTTGGGAGGCCACAACCAACTTCTAAGTTTGGTGTTGAACCCCCACATTCAAACTCTACGTTTGGTGTTGGGAGGTTCCAACATTGTTCTGAGCATATGTGAGGCTCCATGAGAGCCCACTGTCAAGCTACTGACATTAAAGAAGCGCTTGTTGGGAGGTAACCCAATGTTATATTTATCTATTTTTCCTTTGTTATATTATGTTTTCTGTAGGTTGATGATCATGGGAAGTCACAAAATCAATTGAAAAAGCAAAAACAGAATGAAAAACAGAAAGAAAAATAGCACACCCTGGAGGAAGACCTTGCTGGCATTTAAACGCCAGTAAGGGCAGCAAATGGGCGTTTAACGCCCAGTCTGGCACCATTCTGGGCGTTTAACGCCATAAAGGGGCACCAGACTGGCGTTAAACACCAGGAAAGGGCAAGAAGTTGGCGTTAAACGCCAGAAATGGGCACCAGCCCGGCGTTTAACGCCAGAATTGGCATAAAGAGCATTTTTGCTCGCCACTTGGTGCAGGGATGAATTTTCCTTAACACCTCAGGATCTGTGGATCCCACAGGATCCCCACCTACCCCACCATTCTCTCTCTTCTTCACCCATTCACCAATCACCTCAATACCTCTTCCCCAAAAATCCCTCACCTATCAAATCCCACTATTCTCTTCACCACTCACATCCATCCTTCATAAAACCCTACCTACCTCACCATTCAAATTCAAAACACTTTCCCTCCCAAACCCACCCATACATGACCGAACCATACACCCCCTCTCCACTCCTATATAAACCCATCTTCACTCCTTCATTTTCACACAACCTAAACACTACTTCTTCCCCTTAGCTGAACCACAAAGCCTCCTCCATCTCCTTCATTTCTTCTTCTTCTACTCTCTTCTTTCTTCTTTTGCTCGAGGACGAGCAAACCTTTTAAGTTTGGTGTGGTAAAAGCATTGCTTTTTGTTTTTCTATAACCATTTATGGCATCCAAGGCCGGAGAAACCTCTAGAAAGAGGAAATGGAAGGCAAAAGCTTCCACCTCCGAGTCATGGGAGATGGAGAGATTCATCTCAAGGGTGTATCAAGACCACTTCTATGAAGTTGTGGCCATGAAGAAGGTGATCCCCGAGGTCCCTTTCAAACTCAAAAAGAGTGAATATCCAGAGATCCGACATGAGATCCGAAGAAGAGGTTAGGAAGTTCTTACCAACCCCATTCAACAAGTCGGAATCTTAATGGCAAGAGTTCTATGCCAATGCGTGGATCACAAAGAACCATGATCAAAGTGTGAACCCGGACCCAAAGAATTGGCTTACAATGGTTCGGGGGAAATACTTAGATTTTAGTCCGGAAAATGTAAGGTTGGCATTCAACTTGCCCATGATGCAAGGAGATGAACACCCTTACACTAGAAGGGTCAACTTTGATCAAAGGTTGGACTAAGTCCTCATAGACATCTGTGAAGATGGCGCTCAATGGAAAAGAGATTCAAGAGGGAATCCGGTTCAACTGAGAAGGCATGACCTCAAGCCCGTGGCTAGAGGATGGTTGGAGTTTATCCAACGCTCAATCATTCCGACTAGCAACCGGTCCGAAGTTACTATAGACCGGGCTATCATGATTCATAGCATCATGATTGGAGAGGAAGTAGAAGTTCATGAGATTATATCCCAAGAACTTTATAAGGTGGCGGACAAGTCCTCTACCTTGGCAAGGTTAGCCTTTCCTCATCTCATTTGTCACCTCTGTTATTCAGTTGGAGTTGACATAGAGGGAGACACCCTCATTGATGAGGACAAGCCCATCACTAAGAAAAGGATGGAACAAACAAGAAACCCCTCTCATCATGAAATCCCTGAGATGCCTCAAGGGATGCACTTTCCTCCACAAAACTAGTGGGAGCAAATCAATACCTCCCTAGGAGAATTGAGTTCCAACATGGGACAACTAAGGGTAGAGCACCAAGAACATTCCATCCTCCTCCATGAAATTAGAGAAGATCAAAGAATCATGAGAGAGGAGCAACAAAGGCAAGGAAGAGACATTGAAGAGCTCAAGCACTCCATAAGATCTTCAAGAGGAAGAACAAGCCGCCATCACTAAGGTGGACCCGTTCTTTAATCTCCTTGTTCTTTATTTTTCTGTTTTTCAAAAAATCATGCTTATGTCTATTCATGTTTGCGTCTTATGATCATTAGTGTCTTAGTGTTTATGCCTTAAAGTTATGAATGTCCTATGAATCTGTTCATACCCTGACCGGGGTCCTCCAACTCGGCAAATTCGTGAGAGGTCCGACCTTGTCCTAAAGCTCACACCTAAAGGTCGGACCTCGGACAAAAGAACAGGGAAGGCCCATCAAAAGGAACGCAGCCCAAACCTAAAGGCCGAAAAGGCCTAGAAAAGGCGGTTCCACAAAGATAGAGATAAAACTCCCAAAAGATAAGATAAGATAAGAATATCTTATCCAGGGAAGATCACGGCCAACCAATATAAATACACTGGAGCACCCAGGTATGGCATTCATTCACATTCTACACATATCTGCTTGGACCCATGCTAACTTAAGCATCAGAGTGTCATTGCAGGTACAACCACCAACCACTCTGCATATCAAGCTCGGGTCACTAAACCCCCACCTCGGGTCTAACCAGACGACCGAGCTACCCGTTTCAGGTAACCCTCGGAACATTGGCGCCGTTGCCGGGGACCTGGAAGTCATCCCACTACCATGGCGGACGACCCTCTCAACAATAACCACGCTACGTCTGAACAAGAGGACGAAGTTGACACCGGAGAATGACCGGACAGCCCTCTATCACCACGTACTCCAGGAGGAAACAAACAGAATCGCCCAAAAACATCACCCCCAAACAAAGATCCACAAATTTCCGAAAAAGAGAAGAGCTCGGAAATTCTAGAAGCAGTCCGAGCACAACAAGACCGACTAAAATGACTCGAAGAGAACATAAAAAAGCAGAAAGAAACTGAACAAGATCTGAAAAGGGAAGCTCGAAAGCGCAGAGAATTAGAAGAAAAACTGCGGAAAATAGAGGCCAACCTGAAGGACCGGACAGAACGCGGCACCACCACCGAGGGCAACCACGATCCCTTCACGCAAGAGATCATGAAGGAGAAGGTACCGCGAAACTTCAAACCACCCGATATGGACCTCTACGACGGCACCACCGATCCAAGTCATCACCTCAGCAACTTCAGAAGCAGAATGTACCTAGTCGACGCCTCTGACGCGATTCGGTGCAAAGCCTTCCCCACCACTCTCACCAAGTCAGCCATGAAGTGGTTCGACAACCTGCCACCAAGATCAATCACCAGCTTCGAAGACCTAACCAAAAAATTCCTAACAAGATTCTCTATTCAAAAGGACAAGACAAAACATGCCCCCAGTCTACTCGGGATCAAACAAGGTAACCAAGAAACTCTCCGAGAATACATGGAGCGATTCAACAAAGCCTGCCTGGACATACAACACTTGCCCACTGAAGCAGCCATCATGGGACTAGCAAACGGCCTAAAAGAGGGACCGTTCAGCCAATCCTTATCCAAACGATACCCGACCTCCCTATACGAGGTACAGGAGCGGGCAGAAAAATATATCAACATGGAGGAAACCTCCCAGCTAAGAGACTCTTCTAGGAAGGAATCAACCTACCCATTCCGAGATCGGGATCGGGAACAGAAGAAGAAAGAAGAACCCAACTCGGACAAGCCACGCAAATACCACAACTACACCCCCCTCCGAGTCTCCCTGGTAGACGTCTACAGAGAAGTATGCCACACCGAAAAGATCCCACCGCCCCGACCGCTAAAACACAAAAAAGCAGGGAGAGATCGGTCCGAATACTGTGAATATCACAAGCTCTACGGTCATTCTACTAACGACTGCTACGACCTAAAAAATCTTATAGAAAAGCTAGCCAGAGAAGGAAAACTCGACAGATACATAGCAGAGAAAGGAGAAGAGACCAGGAAGAGAAGGCGGGGAGACAACGAAGATCGGGCCGAACAAACCCCGCGAACCCCTGAAAGACATGTTCACATGATAAATGGAGGTTTTGCAGGCGGAGGAACATCCAAATCCTCGCGAAAAAGACACCTCAAAGAAGTTTATCACGTCCGAGAAGACAGTCCCCTGCCCGAATTACCTACTATCTCATTTACCCGAGAAGATGCTCAAGGGATAATTCCAGGACACGACGATCCAATGGTAATCACCATTATCTTAGCAAACGCCAACTTACATCGCACCCTGATTGACCAGGGAAGCTCAGCAGATATCCTGTTCAAAATGGCCTTCGACAAGCTCGGACTTGAAGAAAAAGAACTAAAGGCCTATCCCACCGACCTATTTGGACTAGGAGATACTCCGATCCATCCTTTAGGATACATCTCGCTACACACTACCTTTGGAAGAGGCGAGCAATCTAAAACATTAAGCATCGACTACATTATAGTCGACGTCACTTCAGCATACAATGCCCTCATTGGGCGACCAACCCTAAACAGACTGGCAGCTATAGTCTCGACCCCACACCTCTGTATGAAGTTCCCTACCGCAAAAGGAATCGCTACCCTAAAAGGCGACCAAAAACTAGCACGGCGATGCTACAACGAAAGCCTGAGCCTAAAAGGGAAAGAAGTCAACACAATAGAACTCAGACGAGTTCAATCCCGAGAAGATCTTCGGCCACAACCAGAGGGAGAAACCGAAAAAATCCAGATCGGGAACACACCCGACAAAATAACAAACATAGGAGCAAACCTCGAAACGGGCCTAAAAGAGGAACTCATAACCCTCTTAAGGGAGAATTCCGACCTCTTCGCCTGGAAAGCCTCCGACATGCCAGGCATAAGTCCCGACCTGATGTGCCATAAGCTATCAGTTTACCCGGGATCCTGACCTATCCAACAAAGACGCCGGAAGCTCGGACCCGAGCGCATGCAAGCAATAGAAGAACAAGTACAAGCACTGCTAGATGCAGGGTTCATTAGGGAAGTAAAATACCCCCTATGGCTCGCAAACGTGGTCCTGGTAAAAACGCCCAACGGAAAATGGAGGATGTGCGTCGATTACACGGATCTCAACAAAGCCTGCCCCAAAGACCCATACCCCCTACCAAACATCGACGCCTTAGTAGACGCAGCCTCAGGCTATAGATATCTCTCCTTCATGGACGCATACTCGGGATACAATCAAATCCCGATGTACGGACCCGACCAAGAAAAGACCTCGTTCATAACCCCAAGGGCAAACTACTGCTACGTAATAATGCCCTTCGGGCTGAAGAACGCAGGGGCAACCTACCAGAGGCTAATGAACAAAGTGTTCTCAGAGCACATCGGACTACAGCTGGAGGTGTACGTCGACGACATGCTGGTAAAGACACAAGAAGACAGAAACTTGCTGACCGACCTCACCAGTATCTTCGGCACCCTCAGAAAACACAACATGAGACTTAACCCGACAAAGTGCACCTTCGCCGCAGAAGCCGGAAAGTTCTTAGGCTTCATGCTGACTCAAAGGGGCATCGAAACAAACCCGGACAAATGCCAAGCGATACTCAATATGAAGAGCCCGACGTGTGTCAAAGAAGTACAACAGCTGAATGGAAGGCTAGCCGCCCTATCAAGATTCTTGGCAGGATCAGCAATAAAATCACTACCTCTCTACTCACTCCTAAAGAAAGGGAAACCCTTCTCATGGACCCCGGAGTGCGAAAAAGCCTTTCAAGAATTCAAGGAATTCCTCGGGCAGCCACCAATACTAACCCGACCTCTAAAAGGAGAAGAACTCGTACTATACCTCTCGGTTGGAAATCGAGCAGTCGCTTCCGCGTTAATACGAGAAAATGACCGAGGACAACACCCCATATACTTTGTAAGCAAGGCACTACAAGGGGCCGAATTAAACTATCAGAAGATAGAAAAATTCGCCTACGCCCTAGTGTTCACAGCTCGGAGGCTCCGTCCCTACTTTCAAGCCCACACCATCAAAGTCCGGACAAACCAACCAATAAGACACATCCTCCAAAAAACAGACCTGGCAGGACGAATACTGCAATGGGCGGTTGAATTGTCCGAGTTCGACCTCCACTATGAAACCCGGACTGCCATAAAATCCCAGTATCTAGCCGACTTCATCGCAGAATATACTGAGACCCCTGGAACCCCACTCTCGTGGAACCTGTATGTCGACGGATCCTCAAACAAAACTGGAAGCGGAGCCGGGGTTATACTCGAAAGCGACCAAGGAACGCGGATAGAACTATCCTTAAAATTCGAGTTCCAGGCTTCGAACAACCAAGCCGAATACGAGGCCCTACTAGCAGGTCTAAAACTAGCCAAAGAGGTCGGAGCCCAGAAAATCACGATCTTCAGCGACTCCCAAATCGTCACATCACAAGTAAATGGAAGCTACCAGGCCAAAGACCCCACTATGAAAAAATACCTGGACCAAACACAGGCACAACTACGCCACTTTTCAGAGATACAGATTCAGCACATACCTCGGGAACAAAATGCCCGGGCAGACGCCCTCTCAAAGCTTGCCAGCACTAAGCCCGGAGGCAACAACAGAAGTCTCCTCCAGGAAACTTTACAATCCCCCTCCGTGCTAAGAGAGGAAGAAGCGCTAAATATATCCAACCAACAGCAAGGATGGATGACCCCCATACTCAACTACCTGAAGTCAGGAACTCTCCCCGCCGAAAGAAAGGAAGCTAGAAGACTCACGAAAGACGCCCAGAATTATACACTAATTCACGACATATTATACAGAAGAGGATTCTCAAACCCCCTCCTTAGGTGTATCCCGACCTCAGAAACAAAGGGCGTCCTCGAAGAAGTCCACGGAGGCATGTGTGGGAACCACCTCGGAGCTCGAGCATTATCCAAGAAAGTAGTCCGAGCCGGGTTCTACTGGCCGACCTTGCAAAGAGACGCAACGGAATTTGTGAAAATATGCCCCCCTGCCAAAAACACGCCAATTTTCACAAAGCACCACCCGAAGACCTTATCAGCATCACCGCACCATGGCCCTTCGCAAAATGGGGACTTGACCTACTCGGCCCGTTCCCCCAAGGACCGGGGCAAGTCAAATACCTCATAGTAGGGGTCGACTACTTCACAAAGTGGATCGAAGCTGAGCCCTTGGCCACCATCACGGCTCAGAAAAGCCGCAAATTCCTATACAAAAACATCGTCACAAGGTTCGGAGTCCCCTACTCCATCACCACAGACAATGGAACGCAGTTCACAGACACAAGTTTTCGGAACTTGGTGGCCGAGCTAAAAATCAAACAGCAATTCACCTCAGTCGAGCACCCACAAGCCAATGGACAAGCAGAGGCCGCAAATAAAGTCATCTTGGCCGGGTTAAAACGAAGACTCCAAGAGGCCAAAGGGGTATGGGCCGAGGAGCTCCCCCAGGTACTATGGGCATATCGGACAACTCCACACTCTACAACGGGAGAATCACCGTTCCGACTAGCTTACGGGATGGAGGCAATGATTCCTATCGAAATAGATGAAGGGTCACCCAGAAGCATCTTCTACAACGAAGAAGGTAACCCGCAGGCACAAAGGGAAGAACTCGACCTCCTCCCCGAGGTCTAAGAAAGAGCTCGGATCCGAGAAGAAGCCTTAAAACGGCGAACGGCCCTCAGATACAATCAGAAAGTAATAAAACAAAGCTTTTCCATTCACGACCTGATTCTAATCCGAAATGACATCGGAACACAAAAGTCGGGAGAAAGAAAGCTAGCTGCAAATTGGAAAGGGCCCTACAAGGTAACAGAAGTCTTAGGAACAGGCTATTACAAAATATCCGACCTAGAAGGCAATGAGTTGCCCAGGGCCTGGCATGCCTGTAATCTAAGACGATACTACAGCTAGAAAAAGATAACCCGAGGTGTACTCTTTTTCCCTACGAGGGTTTTTTAATGAGACACCCGGTCAAGTAAGGCACCCGACCTAGTCAAGGGTAAACACTCTGTAAATATTCTTTCTTTTTTAATACTAATCAAATTTTTCTATTTTCTTTTCTTCTTCCTCGTGATGAAACAAATCCTGAAAAAGTACCCCGCCAAGGCGCATTAATTTATGCTTGGCAAAACGCAAAAAATCATTGCCAAGAGACCACACAAGGTCGGCAAAGATAAAGCGACGAGGTTCAAATTAATGTGAGAAGTTATAAAGCAACTCTGAAAAGGCTCAAAAAGCCAAAAAAAAAAAAAAGAGATTACAAAAATAACTTAAAAGACCGACCAACGACAAGGTCGGACCCAACAAAGGGAAAGTACTCGACCGCCCCCCCCCCCCCGATGTCCGAGAAAAAGCCCGGACCCAAGAAGGAAGCCTTAAAACGGCGAAAACAAAGATTTCGAAAACGCTTACTAAAAAGTTGCTATACAAAAACAACTAAAAAGTACAAGCAAAAAAACGAAATCAAAGGAAAGGGTAAAACAAATGTTTCAAGCGCTAGCTAAAAGGTTGTTATCCAAAAACAACTAAAAAGCATAAAAGCGGAACAAAAAGTCAAAACGCGAACAAAACACCGCATAATAAGCTAAAAAGTTACTACAAGTAGCTAATAGCAAAAAGGTGTCCAAAGCAGTCACAGAAACCATCCAAAAACAAAAGAGCCCACAGGCCGGGCAAAAAACCAAAGATAAAAAGGATTACAGAGAATCAAGATCCTTTCCAGACTCCACATCGACAGAAGGCTGCGGAGGAAACATAGAAATCGGGACAGCATCGACAGCACCGTCATCTCGGTTTAAAACCTCCACACCAGATCCATCCCCAGCCAAAGGTAAAGTCGGGTTCGCAACCGAAATTTTGGGGTCGGACACCGGAACCTCATCCTCATTGGGAGCAGGAACAATCTTTCCCTCCACAACAACGTTATCCGTACTGAATAAGCTCAGATCCAGGTCGGGAGCAAGAACCTGGACCTGAGCCTTCAAATTTTCAAACATAGCATCCATACCCTTAGCTACATGACCTTCTAGCTCGTAAAAATCATCCTGAGCGGATTGCAATCTCTCCTTTGTCTCCACAAGCTCAGCATATGTCCGAGTATAATTCTCCCTCGCCGCCTTCGCCATCTCCTCAGATGCATTCGCTGCCGCCACAGCCGCGGTAGCTTTAGCTTTCTCTTTCTCCAAAGATGCCTCCAGCTCAGTAATCCTAGCAGCCTTTAGTTCACTAATCCTCTCGAACTCAGACTGAGCCTTCTCAAGTCGGGAGCTGGTCGCACCAAGGGGGGATTTCTTGAACTCCCGGGCAATAGCGGCATGAAGACTAGCCATCCGGACACAGCTCCGCGCCATATACTGAAAATGGTGCTCCATAGACACATCATCAGTAGAAATAAAAGTCTGAGGGAGAATATGCTGTTCAACCCAACCAAGAGCATCAAAATCCTTGTCATTAAAACCCGCAAGCTCTTGAGAGGTCTTCTGTTTCTTGGGAGGAGGACCCGAGGACGAAGGCGGGGAAGTGTTACCGGGTCCAGAGGTCGGAGGATCTTGATTTATAGCTCGGAACTGGGGAGTCGGAATAGTCTTCGACCGAGTAGTGACACCCACAATAGTCTTCTTCGGAGAAGATCGGGCAGAAGCCTCCCCAGCCTCGATATTTCGAGCAGCCACAGACTTCTTCGTCCGACGAAGGTACTTCATGGAATCCGCCTGAGAAGACATCTCTGCAGAAATAAAAAGAAAAAGGATTACCACGACAGAAATTCCACCAAAACAAGCAAAGCCAAAATACTAAAAAAGATGAATCTCGGAGAGGTCGGGAACTACCTAACTCGGAACGGAGAAGGCTTGGATCTCCCAACATTTTCTTCGTGTCCAAGTGAGGTGCCCGACCCCATAAACTGCTCACCACACCCATAAAAGCCTGCTCCAAGGGTATACTTAGTAGACACTACATTCTCCTGCCAACAAAGAGGAAAAGAAGGCTCCCCACTCTCATCTAGAAAGAAAGGTCGGACGTCTCCAGTAGCCCGGACCTTGAAATAAAAGTTCTTAAAATCATGAAAGGACTCATCATACAGGGTACAAAACTTCCTTCCCTGGTTAGCCCTAAAAGAGACCCAAGATACCTTCCCTCCACCCGACCCGGCTTCGTCAACACAAACAAATAGGAAAAAGAGAAATAGAGGGAGCGACGCCCAAAAACTGACACAAAAGTTGAAACAGCTTTAAAAACGCCCAAGAATTTGGATGGAGCTGCGTAGGGGCAAGATTACAAGACCATAACACCTCGGACTCCAGATCGGTAAAGGGAAGTCGGACATTCAGCTTAGAGAAAAAACAATCATAAGCATAAAAGAAGAGTTTCTCGGAACTATCTAGGGGCGGGAAGCACACTCTCTCCTCGGAATCCGGGGCTACTAGTTCATAATCCCTCTCAGACTCTCTATTTTCACATATGCTACAGTGCCTACGGAACCTAGCTAAATACTCAGAATCTACCACAGAAGGGACTCTTAGAGGAAGAGGGTCTACCCAACCAAGACCACATGGGATTTTAGTCGACATCGCTTGAAGAACCTTTCGAGACATAAAATTCTTACCTACAAAGAAGAATACAACAGCAAGCAAAAATCACATAAAGAAGACAGCGAAAACCCATTCAAAGCAAGAAACAAAAACCCCACGAAGAAAAATGCGGCAACCCGGAACAAAAATACCAGAGAACAAAAAAGAACCCCCCCATATACAAACAACAGCAATGGCGGCGCCTCTTTTTGGGGCAACCCAGGTATAAAGAAAAAGAAACAAACAAGGGCCACACAAAGAACAAAAGCATATGATCACAAGAAAAAGAGAAACATGGGAACGAACCTGGAAGAAAGAAACGAAGACGACGAGCTCCGAAGCAAACGAAACGACGGCACAGAGGAAACCCGGAAAGACACACGAAAAGATTCAGGGAAGCAGAACAAAAGAGAAAGAAGAAGCGGTGCTCGAAAAAGCATAAAGAAAAACAAAATGCAGGAAAAAAGGAAGGGAGCAAATAAATAAAGCCTTCACAGAGCCCGAACGGAAATCGAGGAGAAACGGTAAAATGCAATAAATGCAGGAACGGCCATTTTTGTATTTTGAAAAACTACTATGCCCGAGCACGACCTCCCAAAAAGGACGAACTCGGGCAGGGGCACTGTTCATACCCTGACCGGGGTCCTCCAACTCGGCAAATTCGTGAGAGGTCCGACCTTGTCCTAAAGCTCACACCTAAAGGTCGGACCTCGGACAAAGAACAAGGAAGGCCCATCAAAAGGAACGCAGCCCAAACCTAAAGGCCGAAAAGGCCTAGAAAAGGCGGTTCCACAAAGATAGAGATAAAACTCCCAAAAGATAAGATAAGATAAGAATATCTTATCCAGGGAAGATCACGGCCAACTACTATAAATACACTGGAGCACCCAGGTATGGCATTCATTCACATTCTACACATATCTGCTTGGACCCATGCTAACTTAAGCATCGGAGTGTCATTGCAGGTACAACCACCAACCACTCTGCATATCAAGCTCGGGTCACTAAACCCCACCTCGGGTCTAACCAGACGACCGAGCTACCCGTTTCAGGTAACCCTCGGAACGGAATCTATCACCTTTCTTGAATGAAAATGTTCTTAATTGAAAAGAGAAGAATTGCATGAATTTTAAATTTTATAACAGATTAATTATTTTGATGTGGTGGCGATATTTTGGTTTCTGAATGTATGCTTGAACAGTGCATAAATCTTTTGAATTTGTTGTTCATGAATGTTGGCTCTTGAAAGAATGATGAAAAAGGAGACATGTTACTGAGGATCTGAAAAATCATAAAAATGATTCTTGAAGCAAGAAAAAGCAGTGAATACAAAAAAAAAGAAAGAAAGAGAAAAACGAAAAAAAAAAGAGAGAAAAGAAAAAAAATAAAGTTGTGATCCAAAGCAAAAAGAGTGTGCTTAAGAACCCTGGACACCTCTAATTGGGGACTCTAGCAAAGTTGAGTCACAATCTGAAAAGGTTCACCCAGTTATGTGTCTGTGGCATGTATGTATCCGGTGGTAATATTGGAAGACAGAGTGCTTTGGGCCATGGCCAAGACTCATAAAGTAGCTGTGTTCAAGAATCATCATACTTATCTAGGAGAATCAATAACACTATCTGGATTCTGAGTTCCTATAGAAGCCAATCATTCTGAATTTCAAAGGATAGAGTGAGATGCAAAAACTATTCAGAGGCAAAAGCTAAAGCCCGCTCATCTAATTAATACTGATCTTCATAGATGTTTTTGGAGTTCATTGCATATTCTCTTCTTTTTTATCTTATTGATTTTCAGTTGCTTGGGGACAAGCAACAATTTAAGTTTGGTGTTGTGATGAGCGGATAATTTATACGCTTTTTGGCATTGTTTTTAGTATATTTTTAGTATGTTTTAGTTAGTTTTTAGTATATTTTTATTAGTTTTTAGTTAAAATTCACTTTTCTGGACTTTACTATGAGTTTGTGTGTTTTTCTGTGATTTCAGGTATTTTCTGGCTGAAATTGAGGGACCTGAGCAAAATCTTATTCAGAGGCTGAAAAGGACTGCAAATGTTGTTGGATTCTGACCTCCCTGGATCGAAGTGATTTTCTGGAGCTAAAGAAGCCCATTGGCGCGATCTCAACTGGTTGGAAAGTAGACATCTGGCTTCCGCATATATAATAGTTATACTTTGCCGAGATTGATG